>NC_090275.1:94953584-95206084 GCF_040414725.1 Anabrus simplex | reverse complement strand
TGCGTCTATTCTTTGACGTTCAGCCTTTTCTTGTCCAGCGCTACTGGGAAGACCATAGTTTTTGGTATACGTAGGATGTCCTTGTTCTTAACGTTATGTCTCTAGTCTTAACACTTTCGACATTGGCCATTGGCCTTCTCCCAGGGAACAAGCGTCTTTAATTTCATGGCTGCAGTGATCTTATCTTCGATCCTAGGTAGATGAAACTAGGAACAAGATTCATTGTTTCTCTCTCGTTATGCTAAGAAGTGATCGCTTCAGTTGCAATGATTTTTGTTGATTTATTTGAATTGAACATTAGTCCTGTCTTGGAACTTACTTCTCTCACCTTCATTAGGAGGAGATACTTTAGCTCTTTTCCATCTTCTGCCATCGGGGTGATTCTTTCTTTCAAGTTTTCATTCCTCTCCTGAAGGGAGGTGGGCCACCTAGAAGGTAACGCCTTCTCTCTGGCCAGGAGATTCAGGCGGGTTAGAGCTCGAGTGAGGGATTTATGAGTTGGGTAAGAGATGTGTGGAAATAAGGAGATGGGAGGGGTTTTGCGTATTGGCTAATTGTATTTGTTCTTTTTTTATTTTAGTCTGTATTTTTTCATTATTGTTATTCAAAGTACATAGTTTGGGATATGTACAAGTTAAGTTTTATCAAGATGTCGTACATAATACATATTTGGTTTTTAGTGTCTGTTTACATTATTTATATACAAGGTTTCCCATAACAATTGTTTTTGCGGATCATTTATTGTCTTCTTCTTATTTTTGTGAGGGCGTTTTGTCACAGATCACAGTTAAGCATCACCTTACGGCGGGGGGGGGGGGGGGGGGAGCGGCAAAGATGTAGAGAAGTTTGAATAAAGTGTGGGGAAGGGGGATGCGGATTACGTAGAAGTTGGTTAAGTGAGGGGTGGTCTCAGTTGAGGGCTCGAGGGGAGGCACGTTGGAAATGAATTAGGGCATAGAAGACAAGTTAAGGTAAGGGGAATATATCATACAAGTCGGAAGTATGAAAACGTAATGGGAGCCGGGGGGCATGGCGTTCAATGGAGAGCAGTGGGCTATGGCTGCCCAGGTGGTGAGACCACAGGAAATAGATTTTTCTGTAGGTGAGAAGGAGAAGGGAAGAGTTAATACCCTACCGACTGCCGGCTAGGCGACGAACCAGTCGGTGACGGGTGACAGTCTTGATTTGTAGGTTATGGAAATACGGATGGAAAGTTAGGTGTTGGTCGAAGAGGATGCCAAGGCATTTCAGGGTGGGTTCGGCGCGTATTGGGGTATTTCGGATTTGGATCCGCATAAGATGTTTTAAATTTATTCATACAACATGTTTATGTACAGTTCAACGTTACTACCAGCTACCACTAGAGCCCTCCACGGATGCGGATACCCGCGAATAATTTTGCTGATAATTTCTAAATAATGATGTTTATTTATTTTCACTTAGGTATACACTTGCTTATAATTAAGAGACCCTTGACATCGGTTTGCGAGAACGGTGATATACAGAGCCTTGAGATCATAAAGCCGTAAATCTGACCTAAGCCTAACTGGGTTCTGCCCGCAACTAGTGGAAGAAAGGAATAGAGATCAATACGTCAGTACTTGTCGCTAGAGAAAATCCCTTATAAACCTGTGACTATAGGAGTTCTGGTGCCATGTATCCGGCCTGTTGTATTGCGTTAAGAGATCTATCCGTTTCAATATATTGGGTGTAATATACTGTAGGTAAATATTTACAGTATCCGCGGATAACCATTTGAGGATACGGATAACCATTCGCGGATGCAGGTGCGAATGAAGGAAGTACGGATGCGGATCGGATGTTATTTTGTATATCCGCGCAGGGCTCTAACTATCACTTGTTGCTCTACATATATTTAAACGATGTTGAAGCTCTTGTTTCGTGTTTGTTTACAGTCCAGGCGTTATGGGCTCAACAGTTTCAGTGATCTGAAAGAATGAAAATCCACAGCCTGTTTCCAGTCATTCGACCGGATCAAGAATGGAATGAATGAAGTCCCCATCTAACGGCGAGGACAGAAATTGTGCCGATTGCCGAAGCCTGTTTCACTCCTCTGCTTCAGTGATATATGGTGTCAAAATGAGCCAGATTTCGAGCTTTTCTTCTATACACAACGTCCTAATTAAACCTTCATGCAAAAGTCTAAAAGGATCAAAACTGCAGATCGATGAGGCTTGGTAATAGGACCGTCTCTTTCTATCTTACAGCCATGACAAGTTTCATTCAGGAATATGGTAACATCTCTTCAGAAGTGAGTTGGGACACCGTCCTGCTGGAATGCAGGACAGCGAAGTTTTTCACCATGTCGAAGAACGAGTGTCCTGCCACTCTAGTATCCATTAAAAAAATGGATCGATCGCACCATGTTCATGCAATCCTGATTAGACAGTTTTGGTGTGCCCCTCGTATACTAAAAGGTATGCACATTATATTTCCATGCTGTTTCCACGCATGCTTCACTTATGTCTCGACAATGATACAGTATGTTGACAATGAAATTGTAGAGAGATCGTCTATACTGGATAGTTCTCATGGCTGTTATTTTTGTTCAGCTCTACTGTAATGGTGGTCACGTAATGAGAATGAGTCTACTGTATATTTAATAGGTCTCGTAACCGCAGAAAATAAATTTATTCTTTAAATACAAGATGTTCCAAAACAGGTGGTAAGGAATCGGGGGTTAGATATCTCTGATCGTACACCATCATGTCTGAATATCCATCCAACCAACGCATTCCGAAACAAGTGATGTACTCAGAATTAACTGATGGCAAAAAAACAACAGCATTAGTGGCCCCCAAAAGTCTTCAAGACTTAATAAAACAAAACATTAAAGCCTGTAACATTCCTCTGAACAACTTGGAAGATCTTGATCATGAACGCACTGTTTGGAGGAAAGCTACCTACAGTGCAGGTGAACAATTTGAAAATCTCCGCCGTCAAAATGAAGAAAGAAGACGAGCTAGAAGGAAGCTCCGGCAGTGTTCAAACAAAGGGATCTCTTCCAGCCGAGAAAACCTCTGCCCGCACTGTGGAACAATATGCTGTTCAACGATTGGCCTTTTTAGTCATCTGAAGAGACAACCTTAGTAGTGCATTGCATAGGAAGACACTCATACTCGTGTACGATTGATCGCCCGACGACGACTAAAGTTAGTGTTGGCTACTGAGTATCCGGCTGCAAAACATGTCTTCACGGATGGTACTATGATCGGAGAAAATGTGCTATGCTCTTTCGTCTCGACATCAGCACGAAGATCTTGATTCCTACTCTCTATAGGGTATATACTGCGAAGCTTTTCGCCCTCTTAGAAGCTCTGCAGTTTGCACTGGGTGACGAAAGAAACCACTTTCTCGAGTGTACCGACTCGTTAAGTTCTCTACAATCTATTGACCCTGCTTCTCGTAAAACCCACTGGTACATCAGATTCGTGGCCTTCTTGCCAGGTTCTGTGATACTGGCACCAGAATAAGTTTCGCAAGGCTTCCAAAGCACGTCGGGATTGCAGGAAATGAACCTGCGGATGAAGTTGCAAAGGAAGCGGTACTTTTACCTCCTAGACCTGTGAATGTACTCGCTAGTTCTCAGCTACGTTGAAACAACTTGGCGTCCTGGGAATCGGAGTGGCCAGCTATCCGAACTCCCAACAAGCTGAGAGCAATTAAGAAGACAACTACCGTGTGGTGATTTTTTTTCCGGCCTTGGCGGAGAGAGGCCGTGTTTTTGTGTAGTGTGAGGTTAGGTCATGGAAGTTCTACACACTCTTACCTCCTGAAGGGGGAAGACCCCGCAGTGCGTTCTTGTGGTGCTGACTTCACCGTGGCCCACATCCTCACAGCGTACGCCGATCTCTCCGGCCTAAGACGGAGCCTCAGTCTGCAGCAGACAACCGAACTCTTAATAGCCGACCCCCCTCTGGGTGGGGTCGGTAGAATAGCACCCACAGTATCCCCTGCCTGTCGTAAGAGGCGACTAATAGGGGCCCCAGGGGCTCTCAGCTTGGGAGCGTGGGTTTGCGACCATGGGGCCCTTAGCTGAGTCCTGGCATTGCTTCCACTTACTTGTGCCAGGCTCCTCACTTTCATCTATCCTATCCGACCTCCCTTGGTCAACTCTTGTTCTTTTCCGACCCCTACGGTATTAGAGCACTCGAGGCCTATGGAGTCTTTCATTTTCACGCCCTTCGTGGCTCCTGTCATTTTTTGGCCGATATCTTCATTTTTCGAAGTGTCGGATCTCTTCCATTTTTCGGTCTGATTAGTGTTATATAGAGGATGGTTGCCTAGTTGTACTTCCCCTTAAAACAATAATCACGACCACCACCTGACGCGACTACTGCTGATCTCGTCATTCGCTTTATATGTTAGAGCGGATTAATCAAGGGTATCCACATTTCAAGTGTTCTGTTGATGCTTTTTTTATTTTTCGGCTTAATACAATATTTTTTGTTTTATTTTGTAATTAATTTTCAAATTGCTCTGTTGAATGAGTTGTTTTGTTTTATTTTAAATCTATTTTTCACTTAATTTGCCATAGAGGATGATTACCTAGTTATACTTCCTCTTAAAACAAAAATCACCACCATCACCACAAGTGAATCGAATCACACAGCAACGTTCTTATGGCACACGAGTCAGCAGATTCGCAGTGAAACAAAACACGAATCGTTATCGGAATACAGGACATTGGCGGAAAGCCGGGCTTTCGCTGCGAGCGAGACGCAAAGAGCCTTGGCTCATTTAAAGAATCGTATGGTTGCGTATTTATAGCGGACTCTCTGTCTCGGCTCATTTGAAGATAATACACTTAGTTCTTGAAAATAAACATGAAATAATTCCTGATATGCATTACCGTGCGTGCAGCCTGTTGTTCGAGTAGACGAAGTTTCTGAGACGGAAGATCAAATGATCATAAATATGTCTCTCGGTCATGGCCATCCATCAATGGCTGCTAATTTCACATGGCAACCAGCCATAAGACATAGCCTGCACGGTTGCTAGGTAACATTGTCTGACCATGTCCGGCTCCATGGCTAAGTGGTTAGCGTGCTGGCCTTTGGTCACAGGGGTCCTGGGTTCGATTCCCGGCAGGGCCGCGAGTTTTAACCTTAATTGGTTAATTTCGCTGGCACGGGGGCTGGGTGTATATGTCGTCTTCATCATCGTTTCATCCTCATCACGAAACGCAGGTCGCCTAAGAGTGTCAAGTCAAAAGTCCTGCATCTGGCGAGCCGAACTTGTCCTCGGACACTCCCGGCACTAAAAGCCATACGCCATTTCATTTTTTCGTTGTGTAACCATCAATCCATACCTCATATCATAGCCTGCACGGTTGCTAGGTAACATTGTCTGGCCATCCATCTATACCTCACATCACAGCCTGCACGGTTGCTAGGTAACATTGTCTGGCCATCCATTCATACCTCACATCATAGCCTGCACGGTTGCTAGGTAACATTGTCTGGCCATCCATTCATACCTCACATCACAGCCTACACATTTGCTAGGTAACATTGTCTGGCCATCAATCCATACCTCACATCACAGCCTGCACAGTTGCTAGGTAACATTGTCTGACCAACAATCCAGACCTCACATCACAGCCTACACATTTGCTAGGTAACATTGTCTGACCATCCATCCATGCCTTACATCATAGTCTACACGGTTGCTAGGTAACATTGTCTGACCATCCATCCATACCTTACATCATAGTCTACACGGATGCTAGGTAACATTGTCTGACCATCCATCCATACCTCACATCACAGCCTACACATTTGCTAGGTAACATTGTCTGACCATCCATCCATACCTTACATCATAGTCTACACGGTTGCTAGGTAACATTGTCTGACCATCCATCCATACCTCACATCACAGCCTACACATTTGCTAGGTAACATTGTCTGACCATCCATCCATACCTTACATCATAGTCTACACGGTTGCTAGGTAACATTGTCTGACCATCCATCCATACCTTACATCATAGTCTACACGGATGCTAGGTAACATTGTCTGACCATCCATCCATACCTTACATCATAGTCTACACGGTTGCTAGGTAACATTGTCTGGCCATCCATTCATACCTCACATCATAGCCTGCACGGTTGCTAGGTAACATTGTCTGGCCATCCATTCATACCTCACATCACAGCCTGCACGGTTGCTAGGTAATATTGTCTGGCCATCAATCCATATTTCTCGTCACAGTCTGCACAGTTGCTAGGTAACATTGTCTGACCATCAATCCATACCTCACATCACAGCCTACACATTTGCTAGGTAACATTGTCTGGCCATCAATCCATACCTCACATCACAGCCTGCACAGTTGCTAGGTAACATTGTCTGACCAACAATCCAGACCTCACATCACAGCCTACACATTTGCTAGGTAACATTGTCTGACCATCCATCCATACCTTACATCATAGTCTACACGGTTGCTAGGTAACATTGTCTGACCATCCATCCATACCTTACATCATAGTCTACACGGTTGCTAGGTAACATTGTCTGACCATCCATCCATACCTTACATCATAGTCTACACGGTTGCTAGGTAACATTGTCTGACCATCAATCCATACCTCACATCACAGCCTACACATTTGCTAGGTAACATTGTCTGGCCATCCATCCATGCCTCACATCACAGCCTTCACGGATGCTGGGGTTATACTAACTTCCTTAACGCAAATGTTCAGATAAATCCCAGCCATAAGACATATTTATGTCAAATAGTGAATTTACTCTACACGAATGGCACTCGAATCGGGTTTTTGTTCTCATTTTATTTGAATCAAGGAATTACTATCTTTTGAAAGTTCAGTTTTGTGGCATTGTGTTGCTGACACCTGTTGTCTTATCAGACACCCCAGCAATAATCGTGATATGGGTACGCCGGATGATTAATGGGAATGTTTCCAGTCAAGGATATGTACATTTATGTCACTGCTTGGAATGAGTTTCGACTGCTAACTCGTGCGTCATGCGAACGTCGGTATTGAAAACCGGGCAGTGAAAAAGATGCCTAGGTATTACCGCTACCCCCGTGGCACTACAGCCTTCATGAGCCTTGGTTGACCAAGCGACCACTGCACGTCTCAAAGACCAGCATATTACGATGTGAAGCGTGGTCAGCGTAACGAAATTTATTTTTGGCTTTTTAGACTGACGTCGCTGTCTTACCTTAGTTGTTCTCGCGTAGGATGAAGGAAATTGGAACCAACCCTCAGATAAATATAAACTTCCCTGACCTGACCGGGAATTGAAATCGGAGATTTGAGGTGAGAGGCAGGTACGCTACTCCTAGAACACGGTATCTGGCTCAAAAAAGTTTTGTTTGTTACGACTTCGCACGGTAGACGGTACCTCATACATGTTTACAGAATGACTGCAGGCCAAGCCAGTGTCTGAAGAATGGAACCCGATTTCCCAGAAACTTCCTCAGTGAACATAATTCGGCTTATCCGTAGACATTCGATCATTTCCGAGTAAATGACGGTCGAAGATGACATCAGTTGACCTCCCGAGGCTGAGTGGACCCAGTTCCAGCCCCCGCATCACTTTTCAAATTTCGTGGCAGAGCCGGAAACCGAACCCGGGCCTCTGGGGCTGGCAAATAATCACACGAACCACTATGTCACAGAGGCGGATATTATTATTAACCGAGCTCGATAGCTGAAGTCGCTTAAGTGCAGCCAGTATGCAGTATTCGGGAGATAGTAGGTTCGAACCCCACTGTCGGCAGCCCTGAAAGTGGTTTTCCGTGGTTTCCCATTTTCACACCAGACAAATGCTGCGGCTGTACCTTAATTAAGACCACGGCCCCTTCCTTCCCACTCCTAGCCCTTCCCTGTCCCATCGTCGCCATAAGACCTATCTGTGTCGGTGTGACGTAAAACAACCAGCAAAAAAGCGTTATTATTATTATTATTATTATTATTATTATTATTATTATTATTGTTGTTGTTGTTGTTGTTGTTGTTACGGAGTTACCCGTGGACCAGCAGAGGTGAAAGAAGGTGCCGGGGTGAATGTGTCTAACTACAATGTCCAGAACAAAATTTAAAATTCAAACTGAAGGTTATATTTAAAAAACAACAACAAAACTTTAACAACCTTTCACTTAGTGAGATAACAATGACAGTTCAGCTACAAGATTTAGGAAAAATCCAAGATTTCGGAACTTTAATACACTTGGGCTACCAGCCCCTAGTTTTACCATTTGTGTGAGCTCTTAATTCGAATTTACAAATGTACACATTTACACAAGGGCAGAAATCCCTCAATACACGGAGCGCTTGCTCCTAACTCACAATATCAAGCCTCCCAGAGGCATTCATTAATCTTAATTTGAAAAAGAGCTAACAGGCTCTCAGTTGTCCAAGCCTATTCAAGGCAGCATTAAATTACAAATTCTGGCCTCTGAAGGCAAAACTTACAATAGGAAAAATGATTATACAGGGGTATTTGGTACCCAAACTATTGGCCCGTTGTGGAAAGAAACGGGTTAAGTACAGTAAATGGCCCGAAACACAAACTGAATGGAGGCGAGTACTTGCACTCCTAAATATGCATCCTTAAAACCTAAAGGGCACTAGGCCGATGAAACAGGGGCTATTCCCAAACTAAGGAGGTGACTCGTATACGAAAGAAAATTTTAAAGACATTACGGAAAGGAAGAAAACCAGTTACAAAACGTAGTCACCTCAAACCAGTATGAAGGGGAGCTCGAGAGGGTACCTCACTCTCTATCCCCGATTTTCAGTTAAAGTTTTATGAAGTTATTTCAAAAGCCGGCAGAAGTTACATTTACAGAAAAGTAGGTTACATAGTTAAGGTTTCGGACCTCTCCCTCGGGTGAAACTGCAGAGCTAGCAAGAAATAAAAATGTTAATTGGCCATTACCTTGCTGAAGAACTGCTGCCTGATGAAAGAGGCGCCTCCCGCCTCCTGCTTGACACACACACTAAGTTAGATGATGATCAAATGGCCAAGAGCCGTGAAAATCCGCAGTTTATAACCCCTCGGGGAATGTTCGAGACCTTTCATGAATAAACCAGCCACACTCTCTCACTTTATTGGAGAATTTAAAAGTGGAGTAAGAAGCCTGTGATATGCGGAAAATTAATTACAGAAATTCATGATTGGCTAAATTCAAAACTGGCGGGAAGAAAAAATAAATATTGCCAACCAATAAATGAATGAACGAAATTTAGTAAAAAAGCTTATGAATACAAAATTTCTTCAAATCAAGGTTCTTCAACTTCGCACCAGGGTGCATGATCATAGTTTATTAGCAGTGGCATCTGTTGAAGAAAGTCCAAACTTCTGATAAAGGGCAAACAAAACAAGTAGAAATTCACACAGTACTGGAAACTTCACAATAACAAAATTACATCAAATTTTAGTGGTGCCATCTTCAGAGTAAATTTATAAGTTGGTCCAGTTTCAAGTTCACTATTCCTCCAGTAGAGTTCTATTAGGCGCTAGATTTAAATGTGCGGCGTAGAGGTGTACCTCCCGGTACAATTATTATTATTATTATTATTATTATTATTATTATTATTATTATTATTATTATTATTATTATTATTATTATTATTATTATTACCTCCCTGCCGAGGGGGTTCTGCAGAATCCCTGCTTCTAAATATTACTCTGTCCGGCTCCTTCGCTGAACGATCAACGTACTCGCCTTCGTTTCAGAGGGCCCCGGGTTCGATCCCCGGCCGGGTCGGAGATTTTTACCTTAAATAGTTTTCCCTTGTCTCGGGAACTGGGTGTTTATACTGTCCCCAATATTCGTGAAACCCAGACACAACACTATGCCGTCACCCTCGTTGGAGGGTCTGCCATACAAGGACTCCACGAGGCGAGCCGAACTTGTCCTCCATAACGATAAAATAATGAAAAAATGATGTCCACTATTACTTCAGCAGTGCAATGTCACTATGTTCCCGTGTCGTAGGAGCAGGTATGTGTTACAAAGAAATTCTCCTTTTGTTCCAGGTATTTGGAGTTCTCAACCTTGTGGCAGTGTTCGTTACTATCGAGACGGATAGTACCAGAGGTAAGTAGAAAATACAACGAAACCACTTCCCCCTTTGCGAAAATAAAATGGTCAATAATATATCTCTCTGTAATGGGCAGCCATTAACAGCTGCTAATTTCAGATGACCACCAGCCATAAGACGTAGTCTGCACGGTTGCTAGGTAACATTGTCTGGCCATCCATCCATACCTTACATCACAGCCTGCACGGTTTCTAGGTAACATTGTCTGACCATCCATCCATACCTTACATCACAGCCTGCACGGTTGCTAGGTAACATTGTCTGACCATCCATCCATACCTTACATCACAGCCTGCTCAGTTGCTAGGTAACATTGTCTGGCGATCCATCCACACCTTACATCACAGCTTGCGCGGTTACTAGGGATACACTTCCGTAACCCAAATTTGCATATGACCTTCAGTCATAAGACATATTATTTTATGTCAGAACTAACGGTCGGCGCGGATTGCTTGAGAATAGTAACTGATTATAACTGATCTGATGGTGTGGGTGGTAGAATGCTTCCACTTGTGCCAAGTTCCTCGCTTTCATCTTTCCTACCCGACGTCATTTGGCCAACTCTTGTCGTTGTGTGACAGACAGCTGGAGTGCAGCTGTATTCCCCCCTTGGCGCCCACGCAACTCCCTTCTCTTATATAAAGGAATAATGAGTATAGATACGAGTAGGATCGATTATGAAAACAGTAATTGCAGACCACATAACTCTGTTAACCACAGCTTTGTCCGACTTCATAGAACTGGGAAATCCATTACAAAGTAAATTGATAACCACTTTTTAAGGTGGTGTGATTAAAAAAATCTTGAAATTGAAACTTTTGATGTTACGTAGTTTAGAACTTGTGATTAATTGTGGCCACCATGTAAATGAAGATTTTATGTAGCTCATTGTTTTTAAAATGAACTACGTATTTGCCAACAGTGTGTTGATGCTTCCATAAATAACTGTACGTAAACATATGCACGTTTTTATCCTAAAAGCAATCATCCTTTATTTCTGCTCTTCACATTTTGCGACATTGATATTTTCCCAACAATACATCGAGCACTGAAACTGTTTACTGCCTCGCCAGTAACCACTGCAACACCAGAACGCCCTTTTTCAACCCTGAAATATTTGCAGAATGTGTCTTAATTAAATAATTTTGTTATTTTGAAAGTATTAATTTAATGTTTCTAATTTCACGATATGCACCCAACATTATTTTATAGAAATTCTCAAATTTTAATATTTAGTATTCCCCTCCCCGAAAATAATTTCTGCGTACGCCCCTGGCAGTTCAATTTACGGAGGCTTGCCCCAATTAAGCTTGGACGATTTTGACGTACCGTTTGTCCTGGGCGAATCCTTTTCTCAAGACCCGGTTGTGCACGATGTACTAGCCACGGGCACGGACTATTGCAATACATCTCTATTTCCATTGTAGAAGACTTCAAAGAAGTACAAGAAGAATAATATTGTACCATGCCTCCTTTCACACTTCCCAAAGACCCTCAATAGTGGCGGAACGTCTAGAAGAAAGCCCTCTTTTCAGGAGACCAAAGGCACAGAAATCCACCGGCGAGGCATCCGGGATTTGACAGGGATGTCACTTAAATGGTATCAGTCAATCAAATCACTATGAATCAATCACTACTGATCTGCATTTAGGGCAGTCGCCCAGGTGGCAGGTTCCCTATCTGTTGTTTTCCTAGCCTTTCCTTA
This sequence comes from Anabrus simplex, assembly GCF_040414725.1. Taxonomy (NCBI): domain Eukaryota; kingdom Metazoa; phylum Arthropoda; class Insecta; order Orthoptera; family Tettigoniidae; genus Anabrus; species Anabrus simplex. The sequence goes on along the minus strand of NC_090275.1, from coordinate 95,194,267 downwards.
AATGATTGCAAAGAAATTTGAAGTTTATTGAACATCTCCCTTGGTAAGTTATTCCAATTCCTAACTCCCCTTCCTATAAACGATTTGCCCCAATTTGTCCTCTTGAATTCCAACTTTATCTTCATATTGTGATTTTTCCTACTTTTAAAGACGCCCCTCAAACTTATTCGTCTACTGATGTCATTCCACGCCATCTCTCCACGGACAGCCCCCCGGAACATACCACTTAATCGAGAAGCCCTTATCCTTTCTCCCAAGTCTTCCCAGCCCAAACTTTGCAACAATTTTGTAATGCTACTCTTTTGTCGGAAACCACCCAGAACAACTCGATCTGCTTTTCTTTGGATTTTTTTTTCCAGTTCTTGAATAAAGTAATCCTGGTGAGTGTCCCATACACTGGAATCATACTCTATTTGGGGTCTTACCTGAGACCTATATGCCCTCTCCTTTACATCCTTACTACAGCCCTTAAATACCCTCATAACCATGTGCAAGAGATCTGTACCCTTTATTTACAATCCCATTTATGTGATTACCCCAATAAAGATCTTTCCTTATATTAACACATAGGTACTTACAATGATCCCCAAAAGGAACTTTCACCCCATCAACGCAGTAATTAAAACTGAGAGGACTTTTCCTATTTGTGAAACTCACAACCTGACTTTTAACCCCCTTTATCATCATACCATTGCCCACTGTCCATCTCACAACATTATCGAGATAATTTTGCAGTTCCTCACAATCTTGTAACTTATTACTCTGTACAGAATAACATCATCTGCAAAAAGCCTTATCTCTGATTCGACTTCTTTACACATATCACTGATATATATAAGAAAAATTAAAGGTCAAATAATATTTTCTTGAGGAATTCCTCTCGTAATTATTACAGGGACAGATAAAGCTTCGCCTACTCTAATTCTCTGAGTTCTGTTTCCTGGAAACATAGCCACCCATTCAGTCACTCTTTTGTCAAGTCCAACTGCACTCATTTTTGCCAGTAGTCTCCCATGATCTTCTCTATCAAATGCTTTAGATAGGTCAATCGCGATACAGTCCATTTGACCTCCTGAATCCCGGATATCTGCTATAACTTGCTGGAATCCTACAAGTTGAGCTTCAGGGGAATAACCTCTCCTAAACCCAAACTGCCTTCTGTCAAACCAGTTATTAATTTTGCAAACATGTATAATATAATCAGAAAGAATGCTTTCCCAAAGCTTACATGCATTGCATGTCAAACTGACTGGCCTGTACTGTAATTTTCAGCTTTATGTCTGTCACCCTTTCCTTTATACACAGGGGCTACTATAGCAACTCTCCATTAAGCTGGTATAGTTCCTTCATGCAAACAATAATTATATAAGTACGGTTCTTCAGATATGGTATTATATCCCAACCCTTTGTCTTTATTATATCCCCCGAAACCTTATTAATTCCAGCTGCTTTTCTAGTTTTCAATTTTTGTATCTTACTGTAAATGTCATTGTTGTCACAGGTAAATTTTAATACTTCTTTAGTATTAGTCACTTCCTCTATCTGGATATTATCCTTGTAACCAACAATTTTTGCACACTATTGACTGAATACTTCTGCCTTTTGAAAATCCTCGCATACACACTCCCCTTGTCCATTAATGATTCCTGGAATGTCCTTCTTGAAACCTGTTTCTGCCTTAAAGTACATATACATACATTTTTCACAAAAATTTGCATGACCGCCAATTATGCTTGCCATCATGTTATCCTTAGCTGACTTCTTTGCTAGATTCAATTTCCTAGTAAGGTTCTTCTATTTCTCCTTGCTTCCACAGCCATTTCTAACTTTATTTATTTCCAACCTGCACCTCTTTCTTAGTTTCTTTACTTCTCTGTTATAATATAGTGGATCTTTGCCATTTTTTTTACCCCCTTTAAAGGTACAAACCTATTTTCGCATTCCTCAACAATTGCTTTAAACCCATCCCAGAGTCTGTTTACATTGTTATTTACCGTTTTCCACAGATCATAGTTTCTTTTTAAAAACTCCCTCATGCCTTTTTTTATCAGCCATATGGTACTTCCTAATTGTCCTAATATTAATACCTTCCTTTCTTTCGCATTTATCTTCCTTGACGAGGTTAGCTTCCAGCAGCGACATGTGAGCTTAAGGTCGCGTCCTGTATTAACTGGGGCTACCCTCCGTAAGATTGGTGCATCCAACCCATTTTTTAAAATATAAATTTGAACTCGAATATCCGAGCTTTTGAATCCAACGGTACGGAGTCCTTAATTTTCACGCCCTTCATAGCTCTTTCTTTTCTTTTGCCGGTACCGGTACCTTAAATTTTTGAAGTGTCGGACCTTCCGATTAGTGTTAATATAGGATGGTTGTCGAGCTGTAATTCCCATGAAAACAATAATCAACACCACCTTTGAAGTTTGATTCCGTTTCCTAACCTTGTCAACTTCAAATTGTCAATAATATGTTAATGGAGTTATTATTATTTATTAGCTGGGGCCATCGAGGACTACGTTAAATTTTGTTACACTTGGCAGTGAACTTTGCTTTCTTTTGAGTCCACAATTCCCTCATTCTTTCTGAGTGGGCCTGCTTCTTTTTTTCTGTTCAAGGGACACCGCGTCTTTTTTCGGTTGTTCATCTCGGTTTAGCCCGTTCGTCACTATATTTTTTTCAGTAAAAACCTGTGCCCAAGGCGTCTTCTTTTTGATCTGTAGCACTTGAAGGTCTTCTTTGGTGTTTCTAAAGCAAGGAATCATGGATTTTGGTTTTCAATCAAACAGGTGAAAGATGTGTGGTCAACCTGTTTCCATCCATTCGCTTGAGATGACAGTTAAATTGTGCCCGTCTTTTGCAGATCGTGTCTGTAATTTTCTCTATGTTGTTGTAGACTGCCTTGTTGGATTTCTTTTCGGTGGATGCCATTCTTGTAGTTGGATCCCGTGATTCCCCTGATTATTCTGCACTCCTTTTTCTCCAGTTCTTCGAGGAGTCCTTTATTGGCACGTATACATAACTGCTGGCTTCAGAACAGTTTCATAGTGACGTATCTTAGTATTTTTGGAAAGGCGTTTTATGTTGTACTGTAGGTCGTGCATGACGTTTGGTAAGCTGTTTCAAGTTGGCGTATTTATTATCTTCCGTACTTCCCCACTCCTTCCCAAAATCCTACCGAATTTATAATTATTTACACGAAAACATTATTATAGTAGCATGTGATAAGGAGAAATGATCACACTAACCAACATGTATTTTGGACATAAGAATGTGCACTTGTGTTTCGTGATGTTTTTAACCGGTTATGGTCTTCATGAGTGAGCCTCCGTGTCTCAGACGGCAGCGCGCTGGCCTCTCACCGCTGGGTTCCGTGGTTCAAATCCCGATCATTTCATTTGTGATTTGTGCTGTACAAAGCAGAGGCGGGACAGATTTTCTTCCCAATACTCCGGTCTTCCCTGTCATTTTTATTCCAGCAATACCTTCCACTATCATTCCATTTCATCTGTCAGTCATTAATCATTGCCCCAGAGGAATGCAACAGGCTTCGGCAGCCGGCACAATTCCTACCCTCGCCGTTAGATGGGGTTTCGTGGTGGTGGTGGTTTTTGTTTTAAGAGGAGGTACAACGAGGTAATCATCTCTCTGAACAAATTAGGTGGAAAATAAATTTAAAATAAAACATAATTATTTATTCAGCGAAGGAATTTCGAAACGAAGTTCAAAATAAAACAAAAAGGTATTGAATTAAGCCGAAAAATCACTATCGATTCAAAAGGGGGCGTGAGTTCCTTGAGTAACACAACACTTGCAATTTATATACCCTTGATTAATCCACTGTCGCACATAAAGCGGATGACAAGATCAGTAGTAGTCGCGTCATTGGCTAATATGCGTTCAAGTGTCTCCTGCAGGCCGAGGCTCCATGTTAGGCCAGAGAAATCGGCGCAGTCTGTGAGGATTTGGACCACGCTGAAGTCGGCAGCACAAGAACACACTGGGGGTGGGGGGGTCGTCTTCCCTCTTTAAGAGATAAGAGTGCGTAGATCGTCCGTGACCTATCCTCAGCCTACACAATACTAAAGCCTCTCTCCGTGAAGGCTGGAAAGAGGACCGCCACACCGTAGTTGTCTTAATTGCTCTCAGCTTGTTGGGAGTTCGCATAGCTAGCAACTCCGATTCCTAGGATGCCAAGATGGTTCGAGGCAGCTGATGGTGGTGGTGGTGATTATTGTTCTAGGCTGAGTACAAATATCTTTAGCAGTTACATTCATAGGTCTTGCAGTTAACAGTACCGCTTCCTTTGCAGCTTCACCCGCAAGTTCGTTTCCCTCAATCCCAACGTGGCTTGGAAGCCGCGCGAAGGTGATTCTGGTGCCAGCATCACTTAACCTGGCTATAAGGTCATGAATTTGCTGCACTAGTGGGTGTTGCGAGCAATAGGTTTCATTAGACTGCAGATAACTTAATCAGTCGGTACACATGAGGAAATGGTTTCTTTCGTCACTCAATGCAAACTGCAGAGCTTTAAAGATGGCGTAAAGCTCCGCAGTATACACGCTGCATGCACTAGGAAGCGAGATCTTCATGCTTACATCATCGGTGACGAAAGAGCAACCAATATTTACCCCGATCTTAGAACCATCCGCGAAGCTCTGGTTCGGGATGCACAAGCCGACGTCGACAGAAATGTACAACCGAGCTTTTCTCCGCTGAAAATCGAAAACTATGTTGCAAGGCCCATCTATCGACTCGGTTAATAAATGAAAGAGATTTAATGTTTGAATTGTGATATTTTTTATGAAAATGAAAAGGAATACAGATTGTGCATGTGAACTTAAATTATTTCTGACCTTTGCATAGGACAATGGTAAGGAATATCATAAAATCATAACAATACAGTGCCACAAACGTATTCGTACCATCACAAAAGTATTCATACAACACGAATGTACTACAAATTAATACTTGGTAGGATAACCTTTCTGTTCTATTACACTTTGTAGCCGTTTAGACATTGATTTTTACCAACTTGCTTGTTATTGATGTTCAAATAGCCTGCCATTCTTCTTGAAGTTCTTCTTTAAGATCTTTAGGATTTCGAATGTCATGTTTTCGAGGTTGATTTCCAAAGTGAGACCACAAACTTTCTATAGGATTGATATCTGGCGATTGGGGAGGGCAATTATATAACAACCAAGTACGTGCAAGTAGTGACTTGTGCCTCGGGTCATTGTCTTTGTAGAATTTGAAACTATTCTTCAGTATGTTTACGTACTTGGTCCATCGAGGCTTCAATGAAGGCTAGATTTCCAACACCACTGGAAGATATACAACCCCATACTAGTACTGAACCACGCACGTACTTAACAGTCGAACTAAGATTATTGATATTTAGTTCGTCGTTTGCCTTTCTGTATGCTATTTGCCTATCATCTGACCCAAAAATGTTAAATTTACTTTCATCGGTAAATATAACGTCCTTCCAAAAGTCCTCCGTTTTCATTGCATGTTCCACAGTGAACGTCAATCTCTTTTTGCGGTTTAGTTGACTCATATACGGTTTTTCTAGCTACTTTCCCATTATAATTGTTCCTCCTTAGCAGTCGCCTTACATTTTCTGTAGTTACTTTTAAAACAATATTGTTTTCACAGCTAGAAGCAATCATGGGAGTACTCATTTTGGATTTTATTTTATTTTATTTACAATAAATCGCTCACCTCTTGGACTCAGTAGTCTAGGACGTCCTTATTTTGGTTCATCTTGAAGCCCGTTTCCTTTCTTGAATTTCTTTATGATTGACTGGATTGTCGAAACAGATTTTCCCGTAATTTCTTTAATCTTTCGGTATGTTTTACCTTTGTTCATATGATCAACTCTGAGCTATCAACGGATGTGTTTGTACTTTTACGCGCCATTTTACTGTAGACATTTGCGGTCTGTGTCTGTATCACAGCTGCTATCTTGAGGGCATCCTCGGCTTCGTTTCCATTCAGGACAAACCCAAACCGATGTTTCAGAGCTATGTACGAATACTTTTGTGGTGCCACGAACCTGCTACGCAGGCGTTGCAGGGGGAGAGATGATACTCCCACGTGGCGCGTCCCAGGTGGCGGATAGGGGGGTCCTAACTGGCTTGCCGGCGGATTTGAGGGAAATAAAATTCCTCTCGCGGACCAAACACACTACCCCCTGCGGGTGGGGGACGCACATGTAGAATACACCCGAGGTATCTCCTGCCTGTCGTAAGAGGCGACTAATAGGGGCGACCAAGGGATGATTGAATTAAAACCATGAAACTACTTTTGATTCGTACCATCATGCGGGGAACACCATGGGTTGCATGTTCTTGCGAGTAGTATCACTAACTTGGTACGAAATAGGTTTGTGATTCGTAGCAGTTAAGAGGCTGGCCTGGAGGTTTCCAGTACCCGTGCGTCGTACCCATGTGAGCAACACCGCGGGTCTGGGCGTAGCCTGTGAGTTGTACCGCTATATGAGCGGCACCGTGGGTCAGCGTTGCCTGTGATTGGTACCCACTATGTGAGGAACACCACGGGAATACCGGCGCCCGTGACTAGTACACCTAGGCGAGGAACCTAATCGGTTTGCGTTGGCTATGAGTGGCGCCATTGTATGAGAAACACCATAGGTCTGCGTTCCCTGTACGAAGTACAATACTTGTGAATAGTACCATCTTGTGTGGAACACCGTGAGTCTTCGTTACTTTTGATTAGTACCCCAACATGTCAAATACCATGGTTCTACTTTACTCGCGACATGTAGCATTCTGTGGGGCCTTAGACATGGATTTTGCACCCCTTTAGACACCAAGCATCATTGTGCTTTATAAGTGGTCCCTTGGTCAGTAATACTATTATTTACGATCTTTCTTGAGTCTGATCCACTGCTTTTTTGTTTTGTTTTTTGTTGGGTTCATGTCCATCCATTCATTCTTCATGGCATTTTTTATTTTACTTTGGTCAGTGGATGAATTTGTACTTTTTGTTATTTCATTTCGTACCATTAGGGGCGATGACCTCGATGTTAGGCCCCTTTAAACAACAAGCATCATCATCATCATCACTTTTGTGGTGCGTACGAATACTTTTGTGACGTGATGTTATTGTTTCAGTTATATTACTTCACGTTTTGCAGGACAAAACTGTTTTCTGTAAACGAGGTACCCAACATGGGGTATTGACTGTACATTTTGCATTCATATTTTACCAATATTAAAACATCTCGCGGTCATAATACTGTTATTAACATTGGACGATGATTAATATCTCATGTGTACGAATACTTTTGTGAGTAACTCTATATGACAGCAATTGAAAGTTAATCATTGAAGTTTATCAGTATTAATAATGTGTAGAATAAATATTCTGTTCTCATGACTCCTGCACGGTGGTACAATTATTTTCATGAACGTGAGTTTTTTTGTTTATTGGGTGTTGTAATATTACGAGTAATTTCTGTTCTTCTTCCTGTTCCAGGCGTAGGACGTTATATTCACCTCGGAATATTCGCAGTCTTCCTCATCGCCTCAGTACTGCTGGCAGCGGCAGTCGTATGGGTAAGTCGTGTGTCAGTTCCGTGGGGAATGATTTCTTTGACTCGGTGGCGGTGGTGGTTAAGGTCGCGCAGCTGTAAAGTTTCACATTCTACCAACGTAAGCGCGGTAATACAGTAATAATACTTTACAATAAAACTTTCACCAAAGGAACAATAATTGGACAAGTATTACAAGTTAATACGAGTACGGTGTGATAATATAATTAAAAAGTCATTTAGTATTTGACTACCACTAAGAAATTAACGCACATTGACTGAGTGGGACCACCAGACTGACAAATGCGCGCGGCAAGCGGGTAAATGATAACTTCGTGTACCCGCTGCTGCGCGAGTTTCCTCTGCTTGCTACGTCGCTATATAAATCGGTTAGCCGTCAACGAACGATATTTTGTGTGTATTTTCTCTAAGAATTTTTCTTAAGAATTAAAGAAATTGAAGGAACTAATTAGCTGAAAAAAGCAACAGAGAAATTGCTTTAAAAAAATATAATTCCTAGCTTCCGACGGCTAAAATGGAATTTAAGAACACTCTCCACAAAGTGAGGGTTAACTGCCCCACTCCCCCAATTGCTGCCATTGGCCGTGTGCCTTGTGAACGGAAACTGCGTGGTAGAAACAAGAAGCGGTGGAAGGTTCGCATCAGGGAAGACTTGGAATATGTGGGCGTCACCCATGAGGACGTCTTGGATCGGGCCAAATGGAGACGGACGCGCCTACAAGCGGACGCCGCCACAATGCGGGAATAACGCTACGACTGGCTAAGGTAGCCTCCGTGACTCTCATTGAAGTTCAGCCCCAGCATTTGCGTGGTATGAAAATGGGAAATCACGGAAGCTACGCGGTTTGCGTTACGTAGCTGTGAGCTTGCGTTCGGAAGATTTTAAAATTGAATCCTACAGTCGGCATCCCTGAAAATGGTTTCCCGTGGTTTTCCGTTTTCATAACAGGCTGTACCTTAATTAAGTTTCTAGTCCTAACCTGTTCGATCACCGCCGTAAGACCTGTCCTGTCGGTGCAACGTACAGTACCGGTCAAAAGTTTAGGACCACATTAAAAAATTATGAAGTTCCATCTACAACCTAAAATTTTGCTACTAGACCTCTGTATTTTTTTTCCTGCGCTCTCGCATCTAATATAATATACGTCGCATGATTTCAGTGATTTACGCCAAGTAGTGTATAAGTTATACATTTTTTACTGTTGGAAGGTCACGTCAGAAAGTCAACATTTTTGGAAATTTTCATGTACTACAGTATATACTCTAATCGGCTTCAAGTATCACCAACAAGATTCTTTTATAGACTTAGCAATAGTTGGGGGTCATTTTGGTATAAATAGAAAAATTCCGAAAAAATGTGGCACCGACTTTTGTGCTTTTATTTTTTGTTTCAAATCAGCTCTAAAATGGTCAGTTTTTCCTTGTTCTTGTCACAAGTCTCAGTGTGAGCTATCGTTCTTGGTTGCCATCCACAAAGTGCAGATGGAGCTATCAGGGCAGATAAGTTTCATGCCGATAGCTCGTCCTGAGACCTTGGGCCATACATTGACAAAGGCAAAGAAAAATCAACCATTTTGGCCCTGGTTCGAAAAAAATAAAACACGCCAAAAAAAAAGGTGCCGCATATTTTCGGAAGTTTTATTTTTATACTAAAATGGCCCCCACGTACCTATCTCTAAGTCTACAAAAAAATCTCGGCGGTGATACTTGCAACCAATTAGAGTGTACAGTACATTATATAACCAAAATTTTTGATCTTTTGTTGTGACCGTCCAAGAGTTAAAAATTCATAACTTCCACATTATTTCGACCAACTCAATGAAATCAGGCGACATATATCCTATTAGATGTGAGAGCTCAGAAAGAAAATTACAGATATCTCTTGGCACAATTTTAGGTTCTAGATGACATTTAGTGATTTCTTTACGTGGTCCTAAACTTCTGACCGGTACTGTAAAACTAACGGAAGGAAAAGGTATTCCATCTTCGTAATTTTGTCAAGGCTGAGTACACAATATCTAGCTCCATAGCGAACATTTCAAAAAGGCTCAGTTGAAGGCCAAAACTTTCCGCTGTACATAACACTCTAATGATTACAGTGTATTGCAAAACACAACATGTTTCTATACCGCAATAAAAGGTTTCGTTTTATATCTCTTGTTTGTTTCATTGCCTTCCAGGGCACAGAGTGACCAGCGAGTTCGCTGCTCAGTTCAGGCAGTGGTTGCTGGAAGCTCATATGTCTGAATCCGTGACTGAACGATCTCGACCTCGAAACTTTCATTTCTTCCAAAAGTTTTCATTATCGTAGGATAACGAGATACATTATTCGGGCCACGAACCTACTACGCAGGCGTAGCAGGGGGAGAGGTGATACTCCCACGTGGCGCGTCCCAGGTGGCAGATAGTGGGGTCCTAACCGGCTTGCCGGCGGACTTGAGGGAAATAAAATACCTCTCGCGGACCAAACACACTACCCCCTGCGGGTGGGGGACGCATATGTAGAATACACCCGCGGTATCCCCTGCCTGTCGTAAGGGGCGACCAAGGGTAGATTAAATTAGAATCATGAACCTACTCTTGATTCGTACCATCATGCGGGGAACACAATTGGTTGCATGTACTTGCGAGTAGTATCACTAAATTGGTACGAAATAGGTTTGTGATTAGTTGCAGTAAAAAGCCTGGCCTGGTGGATTCCAGTACCCGTGCGTTGTACCCATGTGGGCAACACCGCGGGTCTGGACGTAGCCTGTGAGTTGTACCGCTATATGAGCGGCACCGTGGGTCAGCGTACACCTAGGTGAGGAACCTTACCCGTTTGCGTTGGCTATGAGTGGCGCCATTGTGTAAGAAACACCATAGGTCTGCGTTCGCTGTACGAATTGCACTACTTGTGAGTAGTACCATCTTGTGTGGACCACCGTGAGTCTTCGCTACTTTTGATCAGTACCCCAAAATGACAAATACCATGGTTCTACTTTACTCGCGACATGTACCATTCTGTGGGGCCTTAGACGTGAAATTAGCACCCCTTCAGACATCAAGCATCATTGTGCTTTATAAATGGTCCCTTGGTCAGTAATACTGTAATTAACTACCTTCTTTTTGAGTCTGATCCACTGTTTTGGTTTGTTTGTTTGTTTGTTTGTTTGTTTGTTTGTTTGTTTGTTTTTGTTTTTTTGTAGGGTTCATGTCCATCCATTCATTCTTCATGACATTTTTTAATTTTATTTTGGTCAGTGGATGAATTTGAATTCTTTGTTATTTTATTTCGTACCATTAGGGGCCGATGACCTCGATGTTAGGCCCCTTTAAACAACAAGCATTATCATTATTCGGGAGATAGTGGGTTCTTATCCCACTGTCGGGAGGCCTGAAGATGGTTTTCCATGGTTTCCCATTTTCACATGACAAATGCTGGGGATGAACCTTAAGTAAGACCACAACCGCTTCCTTCCCACTCCTAAGCCTTTCCTGTCCCATCGTCACCATAAAACACATCTGTGTCGGTGCGATGTAAAGCAACGAGATACACGACAAGAGAGGTAGTATTCGATACTTTTAAGTATATGCTTTCCGCCCCGGTAATGTAACGGCTAGCGCTATTAGCTGCCATCCTCATAGGCCCAGGTTCGATTCTCGGTACTGCCAGAGATTTAAGAATGGCAGGAAATTGGATATGTGGTTAAAATGGTACCTGCAGCTCACCTCCATTGGGGGTGTTCCTCACAAGAGCTGCACCACCTCGGATTGAGGCCACACATTTTTTTCGACTCCATGCCTAAATGATTAGCTTGCCAGCCAGGAATTGAACCCGGGACCCTCTGAACCGGAGGCCAGAACGCTCGCTATGCAGCCAAGCAAGCGGACTTCTGTTTCGTAAGTGTAATAATACCTACTTATTTTAATAATAAGTCTTCTTCTACTACCGCTTTTTTTTTTTTACCGGGCGGGATGGCCGTGTTTAGGGGCGCGCAGCTGTAAATTTGCATCCGAGAGATAGTGGGTTCGAACCCCACTGTCGGCAGCCCTGAAGATGGCTGTCCGTTATTTCCCATTTTCACACCAGGCAAATGCTGGGGCTGTACCATAATTAACGCCACGGCCGCTTCCTTCCATCTCCTAAGCCTTTCCTATCCCATCGTCGTCATGAGACCTATCCGTGTCAGTGCGACGTAAAGCAACTTACAAAAAAAAAAAAAAAATCACCTCATTAACTCCTCTGATGAGGTTGACGTCAGGAAGAGCATCCGGTCATAAAAACCCGCCACGACAGTGAAAGTGAAAGTATCAGCTGTCAGGATATTGCGAGTCTAAGGACCGCCTATCTGCTCTTCTTATCCTTCCGTGTAGGCCTACCAGTGAGACACCAAATCAATAGGATAATCTCTTTCCTTCTTCTTTTGTTTCACCCTCTTTGGCGTACGTTGAATCAATCATTTCTCTGTCCGGCTCCATGGCTAAATGGTTAGCGTGCTGACCTTTGGTCACAGGAGTCCCGGGTTCGAACCCGGTAGGGTTGGGAATGTTAACCATAATTGGTTAATTTCGCTGACACGGGGGCTGGGTGTATGGGTTGTCTTCATCATCATTTCATCCTCATCACGACGCGCAGGTCACCTACGGGTGTCAAATCAAAAGACCTGCATCAGACGAGCTGAACTTGTCCTCGGACACTCTCGGCACTAAAAACCATACGCCACTTCATTTCATTTCATCATTTCTCTGTGTGTTCTCTTTCCTTAGTTCCCAGTATTTCTTAATTCTTTCTGATCTTCGTTTCCCCTCGTCTCCTGAGACAATAGGTTTGGCTTTTAATGTAGATTTGTCTTGGAACCTTATATTTCATCTTAAATTACTACTTTAGCTGTTCGATTGAACAGTGAATTTTCTGTCATTTTCAGTTTCTTTAAACCAGTTGCGTTTTGTTTTGAGGTTACCGAAGAAGTCAAAGATTTGTTTGGTTAATCTATTAGAGTTCATTCTGAGAAGATGGCCGTAAAAATGTATCCTTCTTTTTCGCACAGTATCAAATGTTTCATTCTTTATGAACTGTATATTGTCTTATTAAATGTTGGTCCTATGATCTTTCCTATAATTTTCCTTTCTTTTAGCTCGAGTTTCTCCATCTAGCCTTTCGAATTCAAGTTTAGTGTTTCTGATACGTATAGTAGTTCTGGTTTAATCACTGTTTTATAATAATTTTGGACCCTCACGAAAGGGATTTCTTGTTCTATGTATCTTTTGTTAGTTGGAAGGGCAGTTCAAGTTAATTTTTCCTGAATTCCATTGCTTTGCATTCCACAGCATTCCAACTAATTCATTCTTCGATGTATTTGCATTATTTTGCTATTTAGTCTAAATCTTTTGTTCTTGGATTTTGAGGTATTTATGCGAGTGTTTGTTGTTTGTCATGATTTTAGTTTTTTCAAAGGAGTTTCTGTAGTTCGAGGATTTGCTTTCTTGCTTCCTCCGTTGTTTCAGCGAATAAGGTCTTATCATCTGCAAAAGCAATACAATTCACTTAAAGGTTTTTCTTTCTGCAACCCAGTCTAATTCTACTCTTTATATTTTTGTTCCATCTCTAACTACTGTCTCAAGCGCACAGATGAACAAGAACAGTGAGAGCCCATTCCCCTGTCGTACTCCCGTTCTTATTTCGAAGGAATCTGATAGTTCGCCCATGAACGTATTTGTATGGTTCATGGTGTGGGTTACTGGTGTCACGTCCTAGTTCGTGAACCATGAGCAACGGCTGAGTGGCCTAGTAAGTGGTCCTGAGAGTCGGGATACCAGTTGCTACGGGATGCGAGTGGGCATCTCGGACATATTCTGAGTCATAGCGCACCTTGTGCTCAGGCGGCTAGTACTATTCAATCCACCGTTTGTCCCTAACCCGTGAGAGGAGAGATGCTCAAGTGGACTATGTGTAAGTAGGCTAGCATCCTGCTTCACTAATTTACTGAGCTCAGAACAGTGTAACCAAGTGTCGGACCTATGGGAGTAACAGAGTCCCACTTCCATTTGACAGGCGAGGAACTCCTTGCAAACAACTTGGCGAACGAAATGGAATTCGATGGGGAGCTATGAATATTAATGGGGCTTATGGAATAAAGTAGAACTGGCTGAGTCAGCAAAGAGGATGCATCTGGATGTGCTAGGAGTAAATGTTATTCGGGTAAGGGGAGATAACGAGGAAGAGATAGGAAATTATTAAGTGTAATTGACAGGTGTTAAAAAGGGAAGGGCAGAGTCTGGGGTAGGGCTCTTTATCAGGAATACCATTGCGCGCAACATAGTTTCCGTTAGGCACGCAAATGAGCGAATGGTGTGGGTAGATTTGTCAGTTGGAGGAATTAGGACGAGAATTGTCTCCGTGTATTCATAATGTGAGGGTGCACATGAGGATGAAATTGACAAGTTTTATGAAGCATTGAGTGACATCATAATCAGGGTTAACGGCAAGGATAGGATAATGCTAATGAGCGATTTCAATGCGAGAGTTGGAAATAGAACTGAAGGTTACGAAAGGGTGATTGGTAAATGTGGGGAAGATACGGAAGTGAATAGCAATGGGAAGCGTTTGTTGGACTTCTGTGCTAAAGTGCGTTTAGCAGTTGCGAATACATTCTTCAAGCATGAGGCTATTCACCGCTACGCTTGGGAGGGTAGGGTAACCTGATCCATAATAGACTATATCTTAACCTACTTCGAATTCAGGAAATATGTTAGGAATGTTCGGGTTTTTCGGGGATGTTTCGATGGTACAGACCACTGTTTATCTGTAGTGAACTAAGTACCTTTAGGCCTAGGATAGAGAAAGTGGAAATTGCATGCAAAAGAATAAGGGTAGAAAATCTCTAGGACGAGGAAATTAGACAGAAGTACATGGATATGATTAGTGAGAAGTTCCGAACAGTAGACAGTAAGCAGGTTCAGGATATAGAAAGTGAATGGGTGGCATACAGGGATGCTGTAGTAGAAACAGCAAGGGAATGCCTAGGAACAACTGTGTGAAAAGATAGGAAAAAGCGAACATCTTGTTGGAATGATGACGTAAGACCAGCTTAACAAGGGATGATGCAGACAGGGATTTGTACGTAGATTAAAGAAACAGAGCGAAACAAATAGCTGTTGAATGCAAAAAGAAGTCGTGAAAAGATTTTGGTAATAACCTGGAAAGGCTAGGTCAAGCAGCGGGGAAACCTTTCTGGACAATAAAAATAATCTTAGGAAGGGAGGGGAAAAAGGAAATGAACAGTGTATTGGGTAATTCAGGTTTATTTATTTGTTTATTTATTCGTATCAGAAGCAATATATCATATAAATAATTAATTAAGAATGAGAAATAATTAGATAGGCCTAACTATGAAAACATACTAGAGGTACATTCAAGTAACAATTATATCATATCGGACCAGAATTTGGCGAGATCTCGACCATTTGGTGTGGCCTTCACCAAATCTTGCATGGTGCAAACGAGAGGGCAGGAGTTGCAATTAAGTAGGTGCGCCATGGTTTGTTCTTCTCCGCAGGCACAGAGGGTTGACTCTTCAGATAAACCCCACTTCTTCATATTGTTCTTAGACCGACCCCAGACCGCTGCCTGTTCAGACTCTTCCATGTAGACCACGACTCTTCATAACCGACTGGAAGAGTTTCAGATGGATCCATCCATCCATCCATCCATCCATCCATCCATCCATCCATCCATCCATCCATCCATCCATCCATCCATCCATCCATCCATCCATCCATCCATCCATCCATCCATCCATCCATCCATCCATCCATCCATCCATCCATCCATCCATCCATCCATCCATCCATCCATCCATCCATCCATCCATCCATCCATCCATCCATCCATCCATCCATCCATCCATCCATCCATCCATCCATCCATCCATCCATCCATCCATCCATCCATCCATCCATCCATCCATCCATCCATCCATCCATCCATCCATCCATCCATCCATCCATCCATCCATCCATCCATCCATCCATCCATCCATCCATCCATCCATCCATCCATCCATCCATCCATCCATCCATCCATCCATCCATCCATCCATCCATCCATCCATCCATCCATCCATCCATCCATCCATCCATCCATCCATCCATCCATCCATCCATCCATCCATCCATCCATCCATCCATCCATCCATCCATCCATCCATCCATCCATCCATCCATCCATCCATCCATCCATCCATCCATCCATCCATCCATCCATCCATCCATCCATCCATCCATCCATCCATCCATCCATCCATCCATCCATCCATCCATCCATCCATCCATCCATCCATCCATCCATCCATCCATCCATCCATCCATCCATCCATCCATCCATCCATCCATCCATCCATCCATCCATCCATCCATCCATCCATCCATCCATCCATCCATCCATCCATCCATCCATCCATCCATCCATCCATCCATCCATCCATCCATCCATCCATCCATCCATCCATCCATCCATCCATCCATCCATCCATCCATCCATCCATCCATCCATCCATCCATCCATCCATCCATCCATCCATCCATCCATCCATCCATCCATCCATCCATCCATCCATCCATCCATCCATCCATCCATCCATCCATCCATCCATCCATCCATCCATCCATCCATCCATCCATCCATCCATCCATCCATCCATCCATCCATCCATCCATCCATCCATCCATCCATCCATCCATCCATCCATCCATCCATCCATCCATCCATCCATCCATCCATCCATCCATCCATCCATCCATCCATCCATCCATCCATCCATCCATCCATCCATCCATCCATCCATCCATCCATCCATCCATCCATCCATCCATCCATCCATCCATCCATCCATCCATCCATCCATCCATCCATCCATCCATCCATCCATCCATCCATCCATCCATCCATCCATCCATCCATCCATCCATCCATCCATCCATCCATCCATCCATCCATCCATCCATCCATCCATCCATCCATCCATCCATCCATCCATCCATCCATCCATCCATCCATCCATCCATCCATCCATCCATCCATCCATCCATCCATCCATCCATCCATCCATCCATCCATCCATCCATCCATCCATCCATCCATCCATCCATCCATCCATCCATCCATCCATCCATCCATCCATCCATCCATCCATCCATCCATCCATCCATCCATCCATCCATCCATCCATCCATCCATCCATCCATCCATCCATCCATCCATCCATCCATCCATCCATCCATCCATCCATCCATCCATCCATCCATCCATCCATCCATCCATCCATCCATCCATCCATCCATCCATCCATCCATCCATCCATCCATCCATCCATCCATCCATCCATCCATCCATCCATCCATCCATCCATCCATCCATCCATCCATCCATCCATCCATCCATCCATCCATCCATCCATCCATCCATCCATCCATCCATCCATCCATCCATCCATCCATCCATCCATCCATCCATCCATCCATCCATCCATCCATCCATCCATCCATCCATCCATCCATCCATCCATCCATCCATCCATCCATCCATCCATCCATCCATCCATCCATCCATCCATCCATCCATCCATCCATCCATCCATCCATCCATCCATCCATCCATCCATCCATCCATCCATCCATCCATCCATCCATCCATCCATCCATCCATCCATCCATCCATCCATCCATCCATCCATCCATCCATCCATCCATCCATCCATCCATCCATCCATCCATCCATCCATCCATCCATCCATCCATCCATCCATCCATCCATCCATCCATCCATCCATCCATCCATCCATCCATCCATCCATCCATCCATCCATCCATCCATCCATCCATCCATCCATCCATCCATCCATCCATCCATCCATCCATCCATCCATCCATCCATCCATCCATCCATCCATCCATCCATCCATCCATCCATCCATCCATCCATCCATCCATCCATCCATCCATCCATCCATCCATCCATCCATCCATCCATCCATCCATCCATCCATCCATCCATCCATCCATCCATCCATCCATCCATCCATCCATCCATCCATCCATCCATCCATCCATCCATCCATCCATCCATCCATCCATCCATCCATCCATCCATCCATCCATCCATCCATCCATCCATCCATCCATCCATCCATCCATCCATCCATCCATCCATCCATCCATCCATCCATCCATCCATCCATCCATCCATCCATCCATCCATCCATCCATCCATCCATCCATCCATCCATCCATCCATCCATCCATCCATCCATCCATCCATCCATCCATCCATCCATCCATCCATCCATCCATCCATCCATCCATCCATCCATCCATCCATCCATCCATCCATCCATCCATCCATCCATCCATCCATCCATCCATCCATCCATCCATCCATCCATCCATCCATCCATCCATCCATCCATCCATCCATCCATCCATCCATCCATCCATCCATCCATCCATCCATCCATCCATCCATCCATCCATCCATCCATCCATCCATCCATCCATCCATCCATCCATCCATCCATCCATCCATCCATCCATCCATCCATCCATCCATCCATCCATCCATCCATCCATCCATCCATCCATCCATCCATCCATCCATCCATCCATCCATCCATCCATCCATCCATCCATCCATCCATCCATCCATCCATCCATCCATCCATCCATCCATCCATCCATCCATCCATCCATCCATCCATCCATCCATCCATCCATCCATCCATCCATCCATCCATCCATCCATCCATCCATCCATCCATCCATCCATCCATCCATCCATCCATCCATCCATCCATCCATCCATCCATCCATCCATCCATCCATCCATCCATCCATCCATCCATCCATCCATCCATCCATCCATCCATCCATCCATCCATCCATCCATCCATCCATCCATCCATCCATCCATCCATCCATCCATCCATCCATCCATCCATCCATCCATCCATCCATCCATCCATCCATCCATCCATCCATCCATCCATCCATCCATCCATCCATCCATCCATCCATCCATCCATCCATCCATCCATCCATCCATCCATCCATCCATCCATCCATCCATCCATCCATCCATCCATCCATCCATCCATCCATCCATCCATCCATCCATCCATCCATCCATCCATCCATCCATCCATCCATCCATCCATCCATCCATCCATCCATCCATCCATCCATCCATCCATCCATCCATCCATCCATCCATCCATCCATCCATCCATCCATCCATCCATCCATCCATCCATCCATCCATCCATCCATCCATCCATCCATCCATCCATCCATCCATCCATCCATCCATCCATCCATCCATCCATCCATCCATCCATCCATCCATCCATCCATCCATCCATCCATCCATCCATCCATCCATCCATCCATCCATCCATCCATCCATCCATCCATCCATCCATCCATCCATCCATCCATCCATCCATCCATCCATCCATCCATCCATCCATCCATCCATCCATCCATCCATCCATCCATCCATCCATCCATCCATCCATCCATCCATCCATCCATCCATCCATCCATCCATCCATCCATCCATCCATCCATCCATCCATCCATCCATCCATCCATCCATCCATCCATCCATCCATCCATCCATCCATCCATCCATCCATCCATCCATCCATCCATCCATCCATCCATCCATCCATCCATCCATCCATCCATCCATCCATCCATCCATCCATCCATCCATCCATCCATCCATCCATCCATCCATCCACTGAGATGGAGGTTTCTGGATCTCGAGGAAGTTAGTCGTTATGATTGAGGTGACTCCGAAAGGCACTCAGTAGAATGAAGAAAACTTCTTCTCGATTTCAATCGTTGTTGAGCAGGTTGATAATAATGTAACAGATGTGTTTGGTAAATGTCTACTTTAGATCTTTCATGTTTGGCAGCTACTTCACGTCTGATAATACATCCCAGGAAATCACTGGGCAGTTGGAGAGAATATTTTGAAAATTTTCTCAACATAAAAGGAAATCTTCCTGGTGGTGTAGCGAACAACCGAGCTTATGGGGAGGAGGAAAATGATGTTGGTGAAATTACGCTTGAGAAAGTGGAAAGGGTGGTAAATAAAATTCATTGTGATAAAGCAGCAGGAATAGATGAAATTAGACCTGAAATGGTGAAGTATAGTGGGAAGGCAGGAATGAAATGGTTTCATAGAGTAATAAGATTAGCATGGAGTGTTGGTAAAGTACCTTCAGATTGGACAAAAGCAGTAATTGCACCTATCTATAAGCAAGGGAACAGGAAGGATTGCAACAACTATCGAGGTATCTAATTTATTAGTATACCTGGCAAAGTATTCGCTGGCATCTTTGAACGGAGTGTGTGATCAGTAGTTGAGAGGAAGTTGGATGTAAACCAGTGTGGTTTCAGACCACAGAGGGGCTGTCAGGATCTGATTTTCAGTATGCGCCAGGTAATTGAAAAGTGCTACGAGAGAAATAGGCAGTTGTGTTTGTTTCGTCGATCTAGTGAAAGCATATGGCAGGGTACCGAGGGAAAAGATGTTAGCCATACTGAGGGACTATGGAACTAAAAGTAGATTATTAAAAGCAATCAAAGGCATTTATGTTGACAACTGGGTTTCAGTGAGAATTGATGGTAGAATGAGTTCTTGGTTCAGGGTACTTACAGGGGTTAGACAAGGCTGTAATCTTTCACCTTTGCTGTTCGTAGTTTACATGGATCATCTGCTGAAAGGTAGAAAGTGGCAGGGAGGGATTCAGTTAGGTGGAAATGTAGTAAGCAGTATGGCCTATGCTGACGACTTGGACTGTGCCGAAAGCCTGCAGTCTAATATCTTGGAACTTGAAAATAGGTGCAATGAGTATGGTATGAAAAATAGCCTTTTGAAGACTAAATTGATGTAAGTATGTAAATAGTTCATTAGAATTGAATGTCAGATTAGTGATACAAAGCTGGAACAGATAGATATTTTCAAGTATTTAGGTTGTGTGGTCTCCCAGGATGGTATTATAGTAAGTGAGTTTGAATCAAGGCGCAGTAAAGCTAATGCAGTGAGCTCGCCGTTGCGATCAGCAGTATTCTGTATGAAGTCAGAGCCTGGACGAAACTATCTTTACATCGGTCTGCTTTCAGACCAACTTTACTTTACGGGAGCAAAAGCTGTGTGGACTCAGGATATCTTATTCATAAGTTAGAAGTAACAGACATGAAAGTAGAGAGAATGATTGGTGGTACAAACAGGTGCGAACAGCTGGAGGGTTTTTCTGAATGAGGAGATAAAAGCTAAGGTAGGAATGAACTCGATGGATGAAGCTGTACGCATAAATCGGCTTCGGTGTTGGGGTCATTTGGGGCGAATTGAGGAGGGTAGGTTACCTAGGAGAGTAATGAACTCTGTTGTGGAGGGTAAGAGAAATAGATGGAGACCAAGACGACGATGGTTAGACTCAGTTTATAACGATTTAGAGATAAGAGCTATAGAACTAAATGAGGCCACAGCACGAGTTGCAAATAAAGGATTGTGACGACGTTTAAAAATTCACAGAGGCTTGCAGACTGAACGCTGAAAGGTTATAACGGTCTGTGTGTGTAAACGCATTTGTGATAGTCGCTTTTATGACATTACCTGTAGTTGTTTTCTTATACAAACCCATTTCCTCCAGACTAATAAAAGGGATTGGAATCATTGAAGGATATTACATACATCTTTGCCCTTGATTCTTGGTATGCCATAATGTTTTTGAGGTTTAGTATTTGTTCAGACCATGATCTACGCTTTCTGAAACTTCCCTGGTATTCTCCAAGTTGTGGGTTCAATTGTGGCTCTGCCCTGTTTAAAATGACTTTAGAAAAAATATTGTATGTTACATCCAGGAGTGACATTCGTCTATTATTGTTTGGGTCTGCTTTCAAGCCTTTCTTGTGAATATGGTGGATGATAGCTGTTTTCCACTCTATTGGAGTCTCTTCTTCTTTCCAGATTTTATCGAAAACAAATTGAAGGGTTGTAACTGCGTTTTTGTCAGCTTTCTGCCACAATTCAGCCACTGTTTTATTTCATTTATTTGTTTCAGGAGAACTACCGAGCTGTACTCGTATGGCTGGCCTTCTACACTGCCGTTACGCTGCTGGCCTTGGTCGGCCACGACTTGGCGAAGTTCAACCACTTCATTGTGGACGCCGACTCGCTGGGAGGAATCATTGTTGGGATCGGGATCTTCAATATTGGTGAGAACAGCATTCTAACCCTCTGTAGTGGTGGTGGTGGTGGTGGTGGTGGTGGTGGTGGTGGTGCACTTCTTGGCACAGAAACCGAGTGGATACTCGTACAGAAGAATCAGCGTCTACCTTTGTGTGTGGTCTTTCGTAATAATAGTTGTTTATAAATCTGTGCGTAACGTTCACTGTTGTGGTGCCACCTCACATGTTTGAAGTCAGCGCGCTACACACCGAGTCTTCGGTAACAAGACGCATTCCCCCAGCGAACACGCTGACGAGACTGTGACGTCAACCCGCCTGCGGTATATACCGAATGGTCCACCCAGCCCCTTGCGATCCAGTTTATGCATCCCTTCACATTTACTACAATTCTGAAATACATCGGGCCCTCTCCATAAACCGGTTAAAAAAATTAATTTCGTGTGGCTATTTCTAGCCGAGTGCAGCCCTTGTAAGGCAGACCCTCCGATGAGGTTGGGCGACATCTCCCATGTGTAGGTAACTGCGTGTTATTGTGGTGGAGGATAGTGTTACGTGTGGTGTGTGAGTTGCAGGGATGTTGGGGACAGCACAAACACCCAGCCCCCGGGCCAATGGAATTAACCAATGAAGGTTAAAATCCCCGACCCGGCCGGGAATCGAACCCGGGACCCTCTGAACCTAAGGCCAGTACGCTGACCATTCAGCCAACGAGTCGGACATAAACCGGGGTAATATAACAAGATGTTCAGCCAACGAGTCGGACATAAACCGGGGTAATATAACAAGATGTGTCCGACTCGTTGGCTGAACGGTCAGCGTACTGGCCTTCGGTTCAGAGGGTCCCGGGTTCGATTCCCGGCCGGGCCGGGGATTTTAACCATAATTGGTTAATTCCAATGGCACGGGGGCTGGGTGTATGTGTTGTCTTCATCATCATTTCATCCTCATTACGATGCACAGGTCGCCTACGGGAGTCAAATAGAAATACCTGCACCTGGCGAGCCGAACCCGTCCTGGGATATCCCGGCACTAAAAGCCATACGACATTTCATTTCATTTCATTTCATTTCATAACAAGATGTGTGTTTACGGGCTAGAAGACAGCAGGAATCGTGAGAGCCACGAATAATTCATCATGGGTACCTCGAATGAACCCGTAAAACGAGTACAGACGCGCAGAACACTTACTTTAAAACAGGAGGTGGAGGCACAGAACGGGAGCACGGTACTGTGTGGCTGGGAAGTGGGCGCCATAGGTCAAGTGTCGCAGTAGCTCACATGGCAAGCGGGCGGGGAGATATGATATAGTGAACAGTACTCGAGGTAGGAGGTTCGATTCCCACATAAGAATTCTTTTAACAGCCAGTTGTCTGGGACGTGATAAGGTTGCATACTTGATAGCTTCCAAGGACTGATTCATTCATTTGACCCTGTAAAAGACCGTATGTAACTTTGCATTGGGTATAGTGCTGGGTTGGACGAGGATGAGGAGATGATGGTCTGTGGCCAGCATAGGCTGGGAAGTGGGCGCCGTAGGTCAAGTGTCTCAGTAGGTCACATCGCTAGCGCGCGGTAGGATGTGTGATAGTTGAAAGTACTCGAGGGTTAGAAGGCCTGGGATGTGGCAAGTTTGTATACTTAATACCGGTATTTTTCACGGCTGATTTGTTTATTTGGCCCTGAAAAGGGTAGTTGGTATGGAGCTGGGCTGATAGAGGATAGGAAACATGTGACAGGATTTCAGTTATCCACGTCGTTTAACGCAGCACCTGCTCGAATTGACGACATCCGTGGTCGATACAGAACTGCGCGCGATGTTGTAAGGAGCGTCTGACCCATTGCAACATATCTGGCGAAACGGAGCAGCATGCCTCGATGATGAGCTCTCTAAGGTGACAAGAATTGGCCGGCTCCTGTGCATACACCAGTTGTTCTACATGGCTCCACAGAAAAATCCAGCGGCGTAAGATCGGGAGATCTGGTGCGCCATAGGACAGGTCCTCCCCTTCCTTTCTATGTATCAGGATACGTCGCATGGAGATGGTTCCAGACGACCACCGCCTCGTGCGGTGTAGCTCAGTCATGTTGAAACCGCATCTTGTAGCGGTCAAGGGGTAGCACATATTCCAAAAACGGTGGTAGTTCATCTTGGAGAAGCGTGTTCTGCGTATCCGCATAACAGACGCTCGGCTGATGTTCGTCTCCTGTGCAATGGCCCGTGTGCTAGTATGAGGGTTACGCCGGATAGCGTCAAACACAACCTCTTCATTGTCAGCAGACGTCACAGGATGATCTCGAACAGACTGTGTCCTTTCCAGAGATGCGGTATCCCGCAGGAGTCTTTCCACACTCCGAAATGTCATGCCCGTCGGTTGTCGCCTATGCGGATAGCGTTCTTGATGCAGGCATTGTGCCTGGTATACATTATGTCTAGCTTCTCCATACATAAGTAACATATCCACATATTCGTCGCTGGAATACATCTCGAGGCAGGAAATAAACTTTGTGTTGTGAATTGCTTCGAAGGAGGGGAGTTCGCGCAGCTACATACTTTCCTGCCATCGCATGTTGTTATCGTTCCAATGGGGCATACATTGCCCCAGCTGTGGTCTACGAAGCTTAGAACATGTGCGACGTAGCTAACTGGCCACAAACCATCATCTCCTCATCCTCGTCCAACCCAGCACGATACCCATTGCAACGGTACATACAGTCTTTTACAGGGTCAATTAAGTAAATCAGTCCTTGGAAGCTATTGAGTATGCAACCTTACCACATCCCAGGCAACTGGCTGTAAAAAAATTCTTATGTGGGATTCGAACCTCCTACCTCGCCCACTTGCCATGTGAGCTACTGCGACACTTGACTTACAGCGCCCACTTCCCAGCCTATACAGTACCGTGCTCCCGCTCTGTGCCTCAACCTCCTGTTTTAAAGTACGTGTTCTGCGTATCTGTACTCGTTGTACGGGTTCATTCGAGGTACCCATGATGAATTAATCGTGGCGCTCACGATTCCTGCTGTCTTGTAGTCCGAAAACACATGTCTTGTTATATTACCTTGGTTTAGGGAGAGGGTCCGATGTCCTTCAGAATTGTAGTAAATGTGAAGGGATGCATAAAACTAGATCGCAAGGGGCTGGTGGACCACTCGGTGTATCGGCGAGCAGGCAGAAGAGATAGGCAGGCTGTTAGCAGCTGTCCAACGTCTAGCCTACACCGTAAGTCGGGGACGGAGGTCATGCCTTTTGAAAATGTGCACCGAACTGGTGGACTAATGCTAGCCGAGAGGTTTCACCTCAGGTTAAGCTCTCTAGTCTCATCCTGTCTGCTTTGCATGGCTCTATCACTTGATACATTTTATTTAGTGGCTGCTGTCATATTAAGATTGTAAACTTACATAGCCTTCTACTAGAACTTTTCTCATGATCAACTTAGGCAGTCAATTATAGGGATACTGATTTGCATTGTGTTCTGGCAACGAGAAACTTATTGTACATATTAGGTTAGATTTGTATATATGTATAATTTTCCAAGACATCCTCAAGCTTATTCAGATTACATGTTAGAGAAACTTTAATTTTGTACAGAGTAAAAAACTTCAACAATAAGCATTTTATTTGTGTTATACCAATCTGCTTCTTTGTATACAACAACCACCTGCTTTTACGTAAATGGAGAGTTAAATGACACGATTGCAAGAAAAGTTCACGCCGCTCAAGTTGTGGACATAATTCCCCTTTTACCGTAATAAAAATATATAAAGAAACATTAAAAATAAAGTATGGTTATGTATGATATTTTAGAATTGTTGGGATTCGTTTACATTGTTATCACACGTCCTCTTTGGCACTATCTATACACACGAGAGCCCTGTTCAACCGAATTTGATGAGATTGATGGTGCTTGATTAAAGCGGAATAATTGGATTTCAAAATAACTACAGACATCCATTTACTGTATTAACTCACTAAAAATGCATTGAAACAATAATTTTATTTCAAACGAAAAACACACACGTTAGGCTAGCTTTCGGCAAAACTCTACCTTGCGCCGTGCAACATTAGTACTATGGGTCACCACGTGCAGACTTAGGGTAATTATTAGTGGGGTATGATTAACATGAACACTGGCATGTGAAATGAGGAACAACTATTAAGACAAACATTCCTATATAATAATAATCACAAAGAGAAAAATGCACAACAATAATGAAACTTGTTTCTCAAATACATTTTTGAAGGAGTTTTATGTACGGAACCTTCAATAATATTCACAAGGAAACAGAAAGAACTTGATTCATAAATAAATATTTTAGTAGAAAGTTTTATGTGTCCGCCCCTGTGGTGTAGTGTTTAGTGTGATTAGCTGCCACCCCCGGAGGCCCGGGTTCGATTCCCGGCTCTGCCACGAAAATTTGAAAAGTGGTACGAGGGCTGGAACGGGGTCCACTCAGCCTCGTGAGGTCAAATGAGTAGAGGTGGGTTCGATTCTTACCTCGGCCATCCTGGAAGTGGTTTTCCGTGGTTTCCCACTTCTCCTCCAGGCAAATGCCGGGATTCTACCTAACTTAAGGCCACGGCCGCTTCCTTTCCTCTTCCTTGTCTATCCCTTCCAATTTTCCCATCACCCCGCAAGGCCCCTGTTCAGCATAGCAGGTGACGCCGCCTGGGCGAGGTACTGGTCATCCTACCCAGTTGTATCTCCCCGAGCCAGAGTCTGAAGCTCCAGGACACTGCCGTTGAGGCGGTAGAAGTGGGATCCCTCGCTGAGTCCGAGGGAAAAGCCAACCCTGGAGGGTAAACAGATTAAGAAAGAAAGAAAGAAAGAACTTGATTCATAAATAAATATTTTGGAAGAATGTTTTATGTACGAAGCTATCATAAATAATCACAAGCAAAACAGTAGAACTTGCTTCATAAATACAATTTCTGAATAAATGTTCCATGTACTGTTCATTTCATGGTACGAAATGTGAAAAGCTCTACCACAGGATGTGCCGCCTGAACATTCTCCATTGGTAAATGTAGTTCTCTGAAGGAATGCCCACTTTCTAATCTCATTTGTTGATATAAAGCCAGATTCTCCAGATTTAACGCCTTATCAGCCTCCGAAGTCTACCAAACTCGACGTGTACAATGTTAGGTGAGGAAAAAAGGCAAAAAGGAATTCAACGTAAGATTTGCATAATTTCTACTTATGTTTTAATGCTTGAGCGGCGCATATTCAAATCGGCGTATTTTAATTTCAGTTAGTGTTTTCCCTTCTAATATTTCGCAGTACTGCATGTTGAAAAGGATCGTTACAAAATATTTCAGAAGTGTTTTTCCAGTGCTCCCGCATAAAACAAGATCGCGCACGATTTCTAGCGATTCGGTTAACCTGGAAATTCAGTTAATCGAGATTTGGTTAAATAGAAAACTTCCTATTCCCCGTGTCCGTTTGATATTATAAGAACCAGAGCGTTTCGACAGCTTAAATTGCCACCAAACAAGAAAAAGAGACGGAGAAGTTTTCCCTTTGCAAAAATCAAGTAATCATGAATACGTCTTTAATAAACTTGATAACACTCTATTTATACATTTCATATTGAAATATACCGGGCGAGTTGGCTGTGTGGCTAGGGCCGCGCAGCTGTGAGCTCGCATCCGGGAGATAGTTGGTTCGAGTCCCACTGTCGGCAACCCTGAAGATGGTTTTTTCATGGTTTCTCATTTTCACACCAGGCTGTACCTTAATAATTAAGGTCACGGCCGCTTCCTTCCCATTCCTAGGCCTTTCCTATCCCATCGTCGCCATAAGACCTATGTGTCAGTGCGACGTAAAGCAAATTGCAGCATATTGAAATGCTTTAGTGCCTTCTATTTCAAGACATTTTATTTATATAGATCCTTTTGAAAAACATATTCTATTCTTAATAGTAAATTGTTTATGTAATACAATAACAAAACAGTTTGCCTAGTGACAGCACAGAATACAAAATAATTTCAACACAGACCTAGACAATTTATACGGACCTCCTTCTTCTCTCACAGTTTCTTCTGCACTAGTGCAATTGCCTTCTATTTCAACACACACTGTTTATACAAATCCACAGCCCGTGCACCTCTGAAGGTCACTGTTATTAGGTAAAAGATTTTGTCACATCACGTCATATCACGTCACGCAAATTTTTGGATGACCCCCAGGACTAAGACATATTCATGTCAAACCTTTTCTTCCAGCGAAGTGATTGCATCACCTTCGCTGTGTTGAAGCGCACGGCTCTGCACAACTCCATCTACCGACATTAGTTTGAATAATGAATCTCTGAGCTCGGTCAGCTAGATTTACGTTGAGCTAACTGGAGTAATGAAATGGCGTATGGCTTTTAGTGCCGGAATTGTCCGAGGACAGGGTCGGCTCGCCAGGTGCAGGCCTTTTGATTTGACATCCGTAGGCGACCTGCGCGTCGTGATGAGGATGAAATGATGATGAAGACGACACATGCACCCAGCCTCCATGCCAGCGAAATTAACCAATGATGGTTAAAATTCCCGACCCTGCTGGGAATCGAACCCGGGGCCCCTGTGACCAAAGGCCAACATGCTAACCATTTAACCATGGAGCCGGATGCTAACTGGAGTGACGCAGTAAGTAGACCGTCCTCTGGGTTGTGTCGCCTAAATAGGAGGGTGTTGTGTGCTGGATCAGCTGCCATATTGTTGAACGTACATCTTGATAGGTGGGGCTGTCTTGTGACATGCCATGGGAATGTTGTGTGCTGGATCAGCTGCCATATTGGTGGACTTAGATCTTGACAGGTGGAGCTATCTTGTGACATGCCATGGGAATAATGTGGTGGATCAGCTGCCGTATTATTGGACATAGATCGTGACAGGTGGGGCTATCTTGTGGCATTACATGGGAATGTTGTGTGGTGGATCAGGTGACATGTTGTTGGACGTTTAGCATGATAGGTGAGGCTATCTTGTGACATGGCATTGGAATGTTGTGTGCTGGATCAGCTACCATATTGTTTGGACGTAGATCTTGATAGATGGGGCTATCTTGTGACATGGCATGGGATTGTTGTGTGCTGGATCAGCTGACATGTTGTTGAACGTAGATCATGAAGCTACATATTTCTTGTGATTTATCGGAACTCTTCTCTCCCCTGTGGGTGGATATTGTAAGAGGCTAATAACAGAGGGACAATCAAGGAATATGTACTCGCTCTCTCGTCTTCTAAGCCCAAAACCATATCCTTTATTCTATGCTTTTCCGAGTAGTGGAGCAATATTTTTATGTAGAGAATATACGACTTTTACATTCTTATTATTCTTCCAAATCTCCCCGTGGAAACCGTGTCCCTGCTTTATATACCGCATTTCGTTCTCTTATACCAAGAGAAGTTGAGCTCCTCCGTTTACCCACATTGCCTTTATACTCTATCCCTTATGACAGTCAGTCCTTTTGTCCTCAAGTAATTATATCTTCTTCTGAATCATTTTCTTGTCTAACACATTCTACTCCTCTTTCCCCTCTTGCAACTAAACGTATTCGACTTTCCCTCTACATAAGGGAAGTAAGTATTTATACTGACGGATCAAAATCAGCACACGGCGTTGGAGCAGCCTTTTATACTTTCTCTGAGTTTTCCCTCCCTTCTGCCTTTTCTGTTTTTACCGCCGAATTGTTTGCTATTCGACAAGCCCTCATTACCATCAGGTCACATGCTTATGATAAGGTTACGATTTTTACGGATGCTCGCCTCTTTCTTCCCCTAATTGGTACTTATATAGCGTTAAGTATCTCTTATATATCCTTACTCGTTCTGGTGGTTGTATAACTCTAGTTTGGGTCCCCAGTCACTCTGGTATCATGGGGAATGAGACTGCTGATCAGGCAGCTAAACGAGCATCACAACAATCCCCCCCTCTTTTTCTTGCGATCCCCCTTCTGATCTCATTCATGAAGTGCGGGATATAGCATATCGACATTGGCAGTCCGATTGGAATCAAACGTCACGAGAAAAGGGACGTTTTTATCATCAATTACAACCTGTTATTCCTCCTAAGCCGTGGTTTTATTATGGTACGTACTCTCGGCGCCATATCACATCTATTATACGTCTACGTTTTAATCATGCCCTTACTCCCCAATATAAAAATCGTTTTCATCTTCCTCCCCCAACTTCCTGTGCTTGTGGCTTGTCTGATACTGACAGTAATCACCTCCTGTTACAATGTCCTGCTTTTGATGTTCCCCGCCAGCGCTTCCTATCCTCTTTGCTTAACATAGGCATCCCCTTCCCCACAAGTATTTCGTGTTTATTATCCTCTCTAACTCCTACTCTTGTTAACAGCATAAATCAGTTTCTTGATGATGCACATATTGTATTGTAATCCTCTGACAGTCTCTTTATGCTCACTCTTCCAATGCAAAATGTTTGTCGTAATTTTGGTGGGATATAAATCACTTTAACCTCTGCCTTATATGTCATCATCGTTTCTTGTGTGACTCCTATGGTATGTTTTTCTATCAATTACATTTTTAACGTACAATACGAGTGATACATGTGTCAGTGTTGAAGTAATTAATGTTTTCGTGACTGGACGATAACACATGAGTCCAGCCACACCTTTCAAGAAGAAGAAGAAGAAGAAGAATATAATAAAGTCGATGAAATGGCTTCCTGTTTGTTGAAGCAATAATGTTGTTACATTATAATGTTAAGTATATTTCCTTTATATTTAAACAGGAAACGGTCACTACCTTTGTCATGTAAGTATATTGTGAATGCAGTAATGTAATGCAATAGGTCACGAAGTGTGTTGTAAAATAAGTTTATTTCACAGTGTGGAGAGGAGACCTACTTTCCAAACGTCTACTGTTTATTGTGGTAGTAGATAAAATGTTGTCTTAGTCTTTAATATACATTTGTCCAACACCTACTTCTATTATGTTGGGAGAGTGACAAGCAGTGTTTAGGGCAATTTATAGAAAATGTTCTCTTTTAAGCAAGATTCATTGCACTGTAATATAAAAATGTATGTTCATCAAAAACTTCCTATATAGAGGTGTCTTTGAAAAAATTCCAGTATTTACAGAGGAGGCAGCACGCAACAAACGAAGAAATAAAGGTCCTATAAACATTGGTCTTAAACCCAATATCTTTAGAGTTATGGTCCGCTATCACTACTGTCAATGATCAAAATATCTTTGATCTTTTCTTCACAACATGTGCTCGATGTGACCGGCGCCCATTTCAGTACAGTCTTCCACCCTGCTTCGCATGGAATCACACATTAGTTGGAACACCGTTGGCTGTTGCCGGATTACATCACAGGCATCAGAAACTGGTTGTCGTAGTTTATCCACATCATTTATGGTCTTTACACGTCCCCAAAGCCAAAAATCTAAGGGTTTAAGGTCAGGCGAATGGGCAGGCCAAGAAATTGAACCTCCGCAACCAATACATCGCCCATGGAAAACCCGTGTTAGGTGTGGCTTAACCTTACGATGACAATGGGCCGATGCCCGATCATAGTAAGACCATAACGCAACACGCTAGTAGGTTTACGTCCAATGTTTATAGGATCTTTTTTCCTTCGTTTGTTGTGTGTTTTCTCGTCTGTATATATTGAAACTTTTTTCAAGGACTACCTGTATAACCGCAGTTTATTACATGTGCACTTGATAATTTTCCTATTGTTTTCAACCCTTTTATTTTGGCTGAGATAGCGTAACAATGGGCAATAAATGACATAAGATTAACTTCATTTTCGGTTCATTCAGGACTTCCTATTCGGAAACAGGATAATTGAATAAACTCATTACATTACTGAAAGAGTTCCTTCAATATATATGTATGTGTGAATATCGAAGTGTCCGCCTCTGTGGTGTAGTGGTTAGTATTATTAGCTGCCACCCCCCGGAGGCCCGGGTTCGATTGCCGGTTCTGCCACGAAATTTGAAAAGTGGTACGAGGGCTGGAACGGGGTACACTCAGCCTCGCGAGGTCAACTGAGTAGAGGTGGATTCGATTCCCACTTCAGCCATCCTGAAAGTGGTTTTCCGTGGTTTCCCTCTTCTCCTCCAGGCAAATGCCGGGATGGAACATAACTTAAGGCCACGGCCGCTTCCTTCCCTCTTCCTCGTCTATCCCTTTCAATCTTCCTATCCCCCCGCAAGGCCCCTGTTCAGCATAGCAGGTGCTGCCTCCTGGGCTAGGTAAAGATCATCCTCCCCAGTTGTATCTCCGACCCAGAGTCTGCAGC
Source organism: Anabrus simplex (assembly GCF_040414725.1). Classification (NCBI taxonomy): domain Eukaryota; kingdom Metazoa; phylum Arthropoda; class Insecta; order Orthoptera; family Tettigoniidae; genus Anabrus; species Anabrus simplex. The sequence continues at coordinate 95,162,195 of NC_090275.1, read as the reverse complement.
TCCTGAGCACTGCCCTTGGGGCGGTAGAAGTGGGATCCCTCGCCGAGTCCGAGGGAAAAGCCGACCCTGGAGGGTAAACAGATAAAGAAGACGAAGTGAATATCGAAGTACAACGCAAATTACGGAACATATTGACAATCAAGTCTTATATGTAACTTAAAAGCTCTTAAGTCTGTCGAACACGTGCGTTAAATATACATATTATACTGCAACATACCTGTAAAAAACACATTGTCAAACAAGGGGTAATGTGTTGTTTTACAGGTAGTGACATTTAACTGAGTCGACATTGGAAAGTATGGCTTCCTTCTTAACAAATCAAGTCTGATAGTTCAGTTGTTTGTGGTAAATATTTTCAAATATCTAGGACGGCCTATATCTAAAGCTTTCTGAAATATGTGGCTACAAGAACATTAACGAGTAATTAAAAAATATTTCAACATTGGCATGATGTATTCGGTAAGTACCGGGCGAGTTGGCCGTGCGGTTAGGAGCGCGCAGCTGTGAGCTCGCATCCGGGAGATAGTGGGTTCGAATCCCACTGTCGGCAGCCCTGAAGATGGTTTTCCGTGGTTTCCCATTTTCACACCAGGCAAATGCTGGGGCTGTACCTTAATTAAGGCCACGGCCGCTTCCTTCCTATTCCTAGGCCTTTCCCGTCCATCGTCGCCGTAAGACCTATCTGTGTCGGTGCGACGTAAAGCAAAAAAAAACAAAACAACATACTCGGTAAGTTTTTGTATCTTACTTAGTTACTTACTTAACCTGTTTACTCTCCAGGGTCGGTTTTTCCCTCGGACGCAGCGAGGTATTCCACCTCTACCGCTTCAAGGGCAGTGTCCTTGGAGCTTCCGACTTTGGGTCGGGGATACAACTGGGGAGAATGACCAGTACCTCGCCCAGGCGGCCTCACCTGCTATGCTGAATAGGGGCCTTGCGGGGGGATGGGAAGATAGGAAGGGATAGACAAGGAAGAGGGAATGAAGCGGCCGTGGCCTTAATTAAGGTACAGCCCCAGCATTTGCCTGGTATGAAAATGGGAAACCACGGAAAATCATCTTCAGGGCTGCCGACATTGGGGTTTGAACCCACTATCTCCGGGATGCAAGCTCACAGCTGTGTGCCCCTAACCGTACGGCCGAAATAAAATATAGAAACCTATATGAATAACTAGTATTGGTAATATAAATTTAATTACATCAGGTTGAAGTAATGCAATATATTGTCAACTTATATGAACAAATGTATTATTCGTTATTGAAAGATTATTAAAAAATAAATCTTAATAGGTTTTATTTGTCTACCTCCGTGGTTTAACGGCTGAGCTGTTGAATTGCCAACCAAGCACCACTTAGATGTTTGAACTTAACTTAAATTGATTTCATTTTTCAGTAACTACAACTGTACCCTGTAACTGAAACCGAAGTCGTGGTTATAATCATTTACTCGATTTAAAAAGTTAAATTAAAAACTGTTCAAATAAAGTTTGAAAAATATCAAATCGCACAACTGATAAGCGTAGTCTATTATTCACTTCGCGCAAAGAGTGTTCGTTGAACCTAAGTTGACTGATTCTTACTACACCAGCTTCGTACTGGCATTATACATTGTGTCAAAAGTCAAATGTTGAGCAAATGTGTGCATAATACGAACTCAAATGCACTACAGAGCAATAAACTATAATTTTCTAACTGAAATATGATATCAAGTATCAATTCCTCAACGTATACATTTTTACAAAAAATCAACTGATTCTACAAAACCGCGCTGGTCATTTCTGCGCAGAGTTACATTAGGCTATTTTTATATTATTTGTATTTATTTCGGAGGAGTCTACGATAAGGCCCATGACTGTTTCTTAATTCAGTAGTTGAAGAATGATTTTACATATTGATAAAGCTACAGCACACAACACGGTATTATTTGTATTACCAACTTAGGCCGTCGTACTGCAGAGTTCCTTCCGTCAGTAGATAAGGTAAGGGTGTATTCTGCCCGAACGCAGGTCCGAACCTCCGCAGAGGTGTGCCTGAGCCGGAGTTTACGTGCGGTAGAGTGGCGCAGAGGTGTGCCTGAGCCGGAGTTTACGTGCTGTAGGGTGGCGCAGAGGTGAGCCTGAGCCGGAGTTTACGTGCTGTAGGGTGGCCAGTTCCTTTCCGCTCCTCCATTATCTTACCCCCCCCCCCACCAAAAGCGCGTGGCAACCCATCCAAATCATGACCACGCCCAATGTTGCTTAACTTCGGAGATCTCACGGGATCCGGTGTTTCAACACGGTTACGGCCGTTGGCTCGTCAGTAGGAGTACGGTGGTTATTTTTGAAAGAATGTGGGTTTCCCAACCTGTTCTAATAATAACCATCACTTGCTGCCACTCACAACAATCAACAAAGCTTTTGAAGTAATTAGCCAGATCTGAGAACCGAGTAGTCAGCGAAGATGCGATAACAAAGACATCCTCCTTATCTAAAGTCTAAATGCTGAAGTTTCGAGCCTGTTTATAACTCTCGGCAGTCAGTGTAGCTAAGTAGGCCTACGATGGACGGTTGCGTTGTAAATTATTTGGTCCTATGGACGAGATTATTTCTTAATACTGTGACGGTCAGCGTGTTTTGGTTACTATAATTGGAATACGTATTTCTTGAGTGTGTGTGTGTGTGTGTGTGTGTGTGCGTGCGCCATATAAGTGTATTATTGTAATTCCTTCGGATTTGAGAACTAAATTCTGGAACATTATTATTATTATTATTATTATTATTATTATTATTATTATTATTATTATTATTATTATTATTATTATTATTATTATTATTATTATTATTATTATTATTATTATTGCTGTTCATAGGCCTTTGCTGGCAAGATGTAGTGTTTACAGTGCACCATGTCTGCTGGTACGGGCTAGAATAAAATTGTTACTTTCATTGACCTGTCTCAGTCTTATACTTGGCTTTGACAGTATGAAAGTGGCTGAGGTATGAGTGACGCTAGTAATGCCATTCCTTATGAAGCCAGTCCCTGCTACCGAGCTCGATAGCTGCAGTCGCTTAAGTGCGGCCAGTATCCAGTAATCGGGAGATAGTGGGTTCGAGCCCCACTGTCGGCAGCGCTGAAGATAGTTTTTCGTGGTTTCCCATTTTCACACCAGGCAAATGCCGGGGCTGTACCTTAATTAAGGTCACGACCACTTCCTTCCACTCCTAGCACTTTCCTATCCCATCGTCGCCAAAGACCTATCTGTGTCGGTGCGACGTAAAACAAATTCGAAGAAGAAGAAGAAGAAGAAGAAGAAGAAGGCCATTCCCTGCTATGAATGGTGTGAAAATGTCGCTCATAGAGTCGCTTGGTGCACGCATTTCAGTGGGCTTGGCAGACTGATGTGCTCAGTGAGGAAAGCAACGGGAAACCACCTCACTCCTCATTTCCCTAGTACGTCTCTTCAGTGACACCTAATGACAGCTAATGGTGAACCTGTTGAGGATCCAACCAGCCTTCGGGCTGAATACCCAACATACACATTGCTGTTCATTGTAATAATGTACAACCTTGTGCTACGAAATAATCTTGTAACTTTCCTTATCATGATACGAGGGGCCCGTATTCAATTATTGCGGGAGGGGTGGAGTTGGGGATGAGCTTCTTAGCGCCGCAACTGCTGCGGGGCCTCTTGTAAAGGCTCGAACCCGCCTGCATTGCAAGGCCCTCCAGGCCCTAATGTTACGCCCCTAAGACCAAGGCAACCAAGATTCCTAATTAATGCACGTCATTTTCCTTGCCATAAGCATAACAGTCTTGTAAAACAGCAGGCTTGCTTGATTGTATGCTTTGCTTGATCTTACCAGCTTGTGTTCGTTGAGTTTGCTTTGCTTCGCTTTATCTGTTCATCACGTGTTCCTTTTGACGCAATCTACTAACACATTGAATGTTAACACTGTAACTGACCCCTTGTTTCTTTTTTTCCAGTGGTCGATATCATCTTTCTAATGGTAGTCTTCAGTTATTATCGCCAGTGTAGCTTCAAGAAGGTGGAAGAACCACGGCCATCAAGACCTGTCACTACATTGTGACTTCCAGACCTTTGACAGCTGTCTTCGGATACCTCGCGGTCGAAGCTCGAACTTTTAGTAGCGTCAACGTTGACAGGACTGCTAATTTAAAATAGCAGTGCAACATTTCTCGTTTCCTGTTCACTCCTCCCCTTTCTGAACACCAAACAGTTTTGAATTTCACGCTGATTCAGTATCATACAGTAACCTCAAGAAACTGCAACCATTCGGCATGTAACCAGCTTAGCGTTCTTGTATGTGCTAAGAAGTCACGAGACTCAAGGACATGTCTCGCAGAGCATGATGATTTGACAAAATACACATCAGACAGCCGTATAGAATGACAATTTTATGCTTCTCAAGACATTATCTTCTTTTTCCTATGCTTTCTCACGGAAGGTTGATGACTCTCATGGAGAAGGTTCTGTGTCCAAGTCTACATTTCCCTTCTATCTTGGCCGGGCTGAGTGGCTCAGACGGTTAAGGCGCTGGCCTTCTAACCCCAACTTGGCAGGTTCGATCCTGGCTCAGTCCGGTGGTATTTGAAGGTGCTCAAATACGACAGCCTCGTGTCGGTAGATTTACTGGCACGTAAAAGAACTCCTGCGGGACTAAATTCCGGCACCTCGGTGCCTCCGAAGACCGTAAAATTAGTTAGTGGGACGTAAAACAAATAACATTATTATTATTCTTATCCTTCTATCTTGGGTTCTGTGATCGGTTTTATTTGTCATTTGACGATGTGACTGAAATAGCTTGCGTTGCTACATTTTGCGAGACGTCACGTGATTTCCCGACACGGCGGAGTAATAAATACAAATATTATAAAAATTAAACGGGGTTTATAAAGTTGCCATACGTACGATATAATCCGTCCTTTGTAACAATAAACCGACACAAGTAAGTGAAAGAGAATGTTTATTTATAATATTTTATCATCCGACTTTACTCACTACTGCATCTACTCTAATATGTCATATTCTTGCATCCGTGAGATAGTGTGTTCGAATCCTATTGTCGGCAACCCTGAAGATGGTTTTCCGTAGTTTCCCATTTTCACACCAGGCAAATGCTGCGGCTGTAACTTAATTAAGGCCACGACCGCTTCCTTCCAACTCCTAGGCCTTTCCTACCCCATCGTCGCCATAAGACCTATCTGTGTCTATGCGACATAAAGCCAGTAGCAAAAAAAAAAAACTGTCATATTCATGCCTTGGTCTACCTTCACCGTTCTTACCTCCTACACTTCCCTCATAAACTAACTGAACAAGTTTTGGGTGCTTAAGATGAGCCCTATCATTCTGTCTCTTCTCGTCAAATTTCGCCAAATCTTTCTCCTCTTACCAATTCAATTCAGTATCTCTTCATTCGTGATTCGATCTACCCATCTGACCTTCAGCATTCTTCTGTAACACCACATTTCAAAAGTCTTTCTTTCTGAGCTAGTTATTGTCTACAATGCCATACTCCAGAAGAAAATGTTCAGGAACATCTTTCTAACTCCTATATCACTGTTTGAAGTAAGCAAATGTATTTCCCGTAAGAAAAATCGTCCTTGATTGTGCTAGTCTGCAATTCATGTCCTCTTTACTTCTGCCATCAGTATTTATTCTACTGTTTAAGTAATAATATGCATCTACTTCCTTTAAGACTTGATATGTAATCTAATATTTCCTGCATCATTTGATTCGTTCGAATGCTCTCCATTACTTTTGTTTTGGATATATGTATTTTCATCTTGTACTTCTCCAAGACTGCGTCTATGCCATTCGAGAATTTCCGTTTTCCACGTTAAAAGTAACATCAACGAGCTCGATAGCTGCAGTCGCTCGGCAACCCTGAAAATTGTTTTCCGTAGTTTCCCATTTTCACACCAGGCAAATGTTGGGGCTGTACCTTAATTAAGGCGTTGGTCGCTTCCTTTCCAATCCTAGCCCTTCCCTCTCCCATCGTCGCCATAAGACCTATCTGTGTCGGTGCGACGTAGTACGCGCACCTTTTCTTGAGCCCGAATCTCCATAGTAACGAATGGGAACCAGGGCTCAAGAAAAGGTGCGCGTACTATAAAGCAACTAGAAAAAAAAAAAAAAAAAGCTGCAGTCGCTTAAGTGCGGCCAATATCCAGTAATCGGGAGATAGTGGGTTCGAGCCCCACTGTCAGCAGCCCCGATGATGGTTTTTTGTGGTTTCCCATTTTCACACCAGGCAAATGTTAATTAAGGCTTTCTTCCAATTCCTAGGCCTTTCCTATCCCATCGTCGCCGTAAGACATATCTGTGTCGGTGAGACGTAAAGCAAAAGAAATAATTAAAAAAAAGTAACATCTGAGGGCCCTGTTGTCGTCATGAAGGATCATGAGTGAAGAGCTCTTGATCGAAACAGAGGTTGACGATCAGTCGCGTGACTTCAATCCACATTGCGGTACAACTACCCAAGTATTGTACTTACCTTCCCACGATCACCGAACCGGCACTCTTTCCTCCTTCCCGTTACTTACATCATGCAAGCTGCAGTTGATTTTGACTCAGTCAGAGAAACCAGAAAACGCCATAAACATGCCTTCATTGCGTCTGGCGAAAATTTACCTTACACTAACGTTGAGGCCGCCCAAAGAGTTTTGGGGAACCAATGGGGACACGTGTCGGGGTATTTTTTTTTTTTTTTTTTTTTGCTAGTTGCTTTACGTCGCACCGACACAGATATGTCTTATGGCGACGATGGGAGAGGGAAGGGCTAGGAGTGGGGAAGGAAGTGGCCGTGGCCTTAATTAGGTGTGAAAATGGGAAACCACGGAAAAACACTTTCAGGGCTGCCGACAGTGGGGTTCGAACCTACTATTTCCCGAATACTGGATACTGGCCGCACTTAAGCGACTGCAGCTATCGAGCTCGGTGGGGTATCTTCAACTGGCCCGGAAATGTAATGGTTTGATTCTTCTTCTTCTTCTTCTTCTGCTACGCGAATGGGTCGGTTAGGACCAAGCGGAATCAGCATTTCTTGAGCTTTTCTCCTAGCCCAATAGTTCTTCATTTTCATCGATTCTTGTAAGTTCTATTCCTCCGACCAAGTACGTCGTGTTGATTTCTTCTCGTCTTCCTCAAATCCCATTGTAGGAACCATTTTTCTGATTACATTCCTATCCTACAGATTTGGTGATCCTAATTCAGTGAGGTCTTTCTCTACTTGCTTATACCATTTTGATCTCGTACGTTTGATCTGCAAATATTTGTGTATTTGATAAGTAAGTCTGTTGTTACTCATTCTTTCCAAATGGCTTATAAATTGAATTCGTCGCAATCTCACCGTATCAGTAAGTAATAGATATTTTGAAATATATTACCGAGTTCGGTTTGGGGTAACGTATTCCATTTTTAATTCTTTTTCTCATGATTTTTCTTGCTTTAATCTTTAAGGGGACAACAGTTCCACATGTTAGCGGTGGCTGACTTCTAACACTCAGAAGTGGAACTCTGAGTTTAACCGACTGACATGTCAGTCATAACTTCAAAACTTCAAATAGTTTGATTGAATGAAAACCTACAACTTGTTTTCCAGCCTTTGACCAGGTCAGGTATGTAATGAATGAACCATATACAGTCTATTATTACAATGGGGTCACCACTCCCAAAGTGATTTATTAATGACTGATAAATGCTATGAAATGATAATGGACAGTGTTGCTGGAATGAAAGATGACAGGGAAAACCGGAGTACCCGGAGAAAAACCTGTCCCGCCTCCGCTTTGTCCAGCACAAATCTCACATGGAGTGACCGGGATTTGAACCACCGTTTCCAGCGGTGAGAGGCCGACGCGCTGCCGTCTGAGCCACGGAGGCTCCACAAATAATTTGATTATATTTCTGAAAGCCCAACAAAACACATTTTTCTTATTGCAGGCCGAAATCTACATTCCCTTTGTGGATTTTACAAAGGCTTATGACAGCATTGCAAAGGAAGATACATGGAAAGCTATGAAACAGTTTAACATCTCAGATAAACTCTTTATCACCTTGCATTCGGGAGATAGTGGATTCGAGCCCTACTGTCGGCAGCCCTGAAGCTTCCTATTTTTACACCAGTCAAATGCTGGGGCTATATCATAATTAAGGCCACGGTCGCTTCCTTCGCACTCCTAGGCCTTTCCTGACCCATCTGTGTCTGTATGACGTAAAACAACTTGTAAAAAAAGCAGATTGTTAAAAAAAGAATGTAAAAAAGATAAACTCTTGCGCTTATGCAGAGAGGGCACCGGAAATGTTAAATGTAAGATCACGATTGGAAATTATTTCAGTGAAATTTTTAATGTCAATACTGCTGTTAGAGAGGAAGATGGTCTCTCCTCAATACTGTGTTATATTGTGCTTGAAAGTGCGTTAAAGAATGTTCAAAACCTTCATTGTGTTGTCACGTTAGATGCAAAATTCAACATCATTGCGTATGCCGATGACATAACATTACTAGTTGACAATAAAAAAAGATCTCGGCTGTCTGGCAGAAAAATTGATTAATGGAACCGGTTGGTTAGAACCTTTTGTTAACGAGGCAAAAATAATTTATGCATTCACAGGTATACATGGGGACAAAACATGACGACCTCAGTTTCTGGAAGCGAGCTCGAAGCCACCAGTCAATCATACCCTGCATTCTGCTAAGTTAGGCCCGTATTTAACAACAACGTTATCTCCGATAACGGGTATTATCTCGGTTTAAAATTTTACCGGAGATTGGTTGGCCGGTAAAATGGGAAATCTAAGATAATAGCCTTCCAAGATGGCTGCTCGTAGACGCCTGGAATATCTAATTGCTATAGAATATCACAGGACGAGTAATATGATCAAGATTATGCAATTAATAAACGTCCTGGGTGGATAAAAGTACGTGCGACATATTTCGAGGACTACGATGACACTAATTTTCAGAGACATTTTAGGTTATCTAAAGCTTTGACATTGTCAAGTGTTATTCATGATCGAACATAACCTGGAATTCCCAACACATAGGTAGGCCTAAGATGAATATTCTCGATTATAGCTTATATCTGGCACGCAACACGATTGAGTGACATTTAAATGAAGAATTTAGGAATACTGCCTTATGTTTCGAGTGAAATATACAGTACAATGTGTAGGCTATAATTTGATTTTTTATTCTCTATGTTGTTAATGCTTTCTGCTACCAAATTCAATAACAATTCGCTCTCTTGGAAAGTCATATAAGGCTTCTTTCTTCGTTTCTGCTCAATAACCGACATAATTTACGCAAATTATTTGCAAACCCCGAATGGAATCAAAAACTTGTTTACATTTCCATAGTGGTGGCAGTACGTAGTCATTTGTTTTCCGTGCGTCAGTATGAAAAATTTGCGGATCAAACTCAGATTGAAACGAAAACTTAGTTTTGGTAAACCGAGGCAATAAATCCTGTGGTGAATACAGAAGTGAGCGTTGTGCGAGATAATGACATTATCCGAGTTTTGGAAATCTAAGATAACTGCAAAAGTAGCTGATGTTGGTGAATACGGGCCTTATAGTTCTAAGTGGCCCTTGTTTGTGTGGAGAGGTTGCCAAACCACTCTCTCCAGTCTTTACTCTTGTTTCGTGTCGAGTGCTGTAGACAATTTGGCAACTCCAGCTACAGCAGACGTAATAAATCCTATAAGCCGCTAATAGACACCGGGCTGTAGTGGTGTGAGGCGAAGTCGTCATGTTTTGTCCCCGAGTACACGATCTTAGCCTTTGGGAATGCACGACTGCATTCCTGGGATATCACAGAAGCAACCGGAAACAAACAGTCTCTGAGCTATTTACAGCGTTTACACGTCTAAGAATTGTTGCCGAGGCAAGCAGCAGTGTCCTCGGAACCAGTCAAGAAAGTCCTTACTTCACGTCCCCTCCTGTCAATAAGTGCTGCTGCGCAGTGTGCTGAATACCAAGTTCAAGTCACAGAATAGGAAATCGTAATTTTTATGTGAGTGATAAACTCAATATAATTGATTGTTTAAAAAACGGGAGTTCAGAGGCAAGTTTATCACGTGAGTCTTCCCTCCCCATTATTTGTCACTGTAGAATCCGATTACTATCTGATGGCGCAAACCTGCGCGAAGCCGGGAGCTTGCAGGGGAAGGTAGGGAAAGGAAGGTAGTGGAGGGGGTAACTACTGCTGTGCTACTGGGAGTGAAATGAAACCTAGTCGCCACCTGGCCTTCCAACAGCAGGAGAAGCGCCGACTAGGTTCCGACGTGAACACTTTCGTAGCAACTAGCGAAGCGAACGTTCCTCCTCTTTCACTCACGCTGCAGCATATGGACTCGCTCCATACAAACCTCATTTAGTGGGCAACTATGTTTTGGGGTAGAGATGGGCAAAGTCGTCCTTTTTGTGGAACAGTTCCGGTTGTTCTTGTTCCGGAGGAATACTACGTTCCAAATAACAGTTCCAAAATAACAGTCTTGGGTTTAGGAGGTGGGGGAATTAGAAAATATCAACAAACCTGGTGTTCGTATACGCTAACTCCAAAATTGTTTCCTCACTGCGAGTTTCATGCTTTGTTTTAATTGGATGCGCTGTCCGACTCGTTGGCTGAACGGTCAGGATACTTTTTTTTTTTGCTAGGGGCTTTACGTCGCACCGACACAGATAGGTCTTATGGCGACGATGGGATAGGAAAAGCCTAGGAGTTGGAAGGAAGCGGCCGTGGCCTTAATTAAGGTACAGCCCCAGCATTTGCCTGGTGTGAAAATGGGAAACCACGGAAAACCATCTTCAGGGCTGCCGATAGTGGGATTCGAACCTACTATCTCCCGGATGCAAGCTCACAGCCGCGCGCCTCTACGCGCACGGCCAACTCGCCCGGTGGTCAGCATACTGGCATTCAATTCAGAGGGTCCCGGGTTCGATTCCCAGCCGGGTCGGTGATTTTAACCTTAATTGGTTAATTCCAATGGCACGGGAGCTGGATGTATGTGTTGTCTTCATCATCATTTCATCCTCATTACGACGCGCAGGTCGCCTAGGGGAGTCAAATAGAAAGACCTGCACCTGGCGAGCCGAACCCGCCGTGGGATATCCCGGCACTAAAAGCCATGCGACATTTCATTTCATTGGATGCGCTTTGAGCCGAACAAGGTAAACTGGGTACCTACCTCTATCCAGAGGGTACTAAGAGCAATATGAGCAGGATCTCAGAAATTCAGATCGAATAGTTAGCTGAGGACGTGATAACTTAAAGGGACTTGCTAGGCGAAGCTGAATCTGTGGACCAAGAAATCTGTATTCAGTGGCATAAGCCTTTCACATAATTGCCTTTACTTATCTGACGGTATTTATGCATTTAAAATAAATGCTATGATATATTCGAATACATCTAATTTATAAATTGCTGTAGATAGCACAGCCAGCCTTAAAACGCGGTAAAATATAGTGATAGTTGAGGATGCACGTTGATAAACGCAGTGAGAATTAAAAGGAACAAAGATTAATAATAATCAGTGTCATGGCATGGATACTCACCGCGAATTTGTTGGTTATTGAATTACTAAGACGCGCACCACTTACTTATTCACATTTCGCGGGTTCTCTTCCCTGGCCCCTTAATGTCCACTGCAGTTCATTACTCACAATGACTACCGTTGTTTCAAAGAACATCGAAACCAGTGTAGAGAACTAGCACTCATGTTCTCTCGGAGTCGGAACGATCAGCCAAACAGCGGTGCTTGCGAGGTTCTCAGACAGCTAGACAGTGGTGTTGTTAAGCCAATCCCGCTGGAGTGTAAGGGATACGTAACACTGTTATTTCTGAACAGGATGTTGATAGACCAATTCCGCTGGAGTGCAAGCGATACGTAACAATGTTATTTTGGAACAGGATGTTGCTGGACAAATCCAGCTGGAGTGTAGACGATACGTAACACTGCTTTTTCGGAACAGGATGTTGCTAGACCAATCTCGCTGGAGTGCAGGCGATACGTAACCTGCTTTTTCAGAACAGGATGTTGCTAGACCAATCCCGCTGAAGTGCGGGCGATACGTAACACTGCTTTTTCGGAACAGGATGTTGCTAGACCAATCCCGCTGGAGTGCAGGCGATACGTAACACTGCTTTTTGAGAACAGGATGTTGCTAGACCAATCCCGCTGAAGTGCGGGCAATACGGAACACTGTAAAACATGATGGTGCTTGAGTCTAGATCAGTTCCGCTATAGTGGAAGTGATACAGAACACTGCTATTTCGGAACAGAATGATGCTAGACCAATCCTGCTGGAGTTTAGGCGATCCGGAACACTGTAGAACACGATGGTGCTAGAGTCTAGACCAGTCCCGCTAGAGTGGAGGTGATACAGAACACCGTTATTTCGGGACAGGATGATGCTAGACCAATCCTGCTGGAGTGCAGGCGATACGTAACACTTTTATTTCGGAACAAGATGTTTGTTAGACCAATCCTGCTGAAGTGCGAGCGATACGGAACACTGTTATTTCGGAACAGAATGGTGCTAGATCAATCCTGCTGGAGTGCAGGTGATGCGTCACACAGTTATTTCGGAACAGGATGTTGCTAGACCAATCCTGCTGGAGTGCAGGCGATATGGAACACTTGTTATTTCGGAACAGGATGATGTTAGACCAATCCTGCTGCAGTGCAGGCGATACGTAACACTGTCATTTTGGAACAGGATGATGCTAGACCAATCCCGCTGAAGTGCGAACGATACGGAACACTGTGGAACAGGATGGTGCTGGAGTCTAGACCAATCCTGCTGGAGTGCACGCGATATGGAACAGTGTTATTTCGGAACAGGATGATGTTAGACCAATCCTGCTGGAGTGCAGGCGATACGTAATACTGTCATTTGGGAACAGGACGATGCTAGACCAATCCCGCTGAAGTGCGAACGATACGGAACACTGTGGAACAGGATGGTGCTGGAGTCTAGACCAATCCTGCTGGAGTGCGGGCGATATGGAACAGTGTTATTCCGGAACAGGATGTTGCTAGACCAATGTCGCTAATAAATGGCGTATGGCTTTTAGTGCCGGGAGGTGTCCGAGGATTTCGGCTCGCCAGGTGCAGGTCTTTTGATTTGACGACCGTAGGCGACCTGCCCGTCGTGATCAGGATGAAATGATGATGAAGACAACACATACACCCAGCCCCCGTGCCACAGGAATTAACCAATGATGGTTAAATGTCCCGGCCCTGCCGGGAATCTAACCCGGAACCCCTGTGACCAAAGGCCAGTACGCTGACCATTTAGCCATGGAGCCGGACACCAATACCGCTGAAGTGCGGGCGAAGCGGAACACTGTGAAACAGGATGGTGCTAGAGTCTAGAGCAATCCCGCTGGAGTGGAAGTGATACGGAACACTGTTATTTAGGAGCAGGATGTTGCTAGACCAATCCCGCTGGAGTGCTGGCGATACGGAACACTGTTCTTTCGGAACAGGATGTTGCTAGACCAGTCGCGCAGGAGTGCAGGCGATACGCAACACTGTTATTTTTCCCCATCTCTAGTTTTGTGCCATCAGATAGTAATCGCGACCACCTTGTGATATAACACGGTGCGAAGTATGTCCCTAGCAACCACGTGATATCGGACCTGTACTATATATTACGTTTATTTGTGTGATTTAGTAGTGGATGAAAAGAAATCGTTGCACTTCCAGCTGTTAATTTCTAATCTTTGTAGTGATATTACGTTAGTCAGTATTTCTTAAGTATTGTTTTTCAGGTGTTGTTAAATGCGGATTTGCTTGTGTGAATTAAAATATTTTAATTCAATTTTATATAATTTTGTAGTTAAATAAATGAAGTCTGAAAATTGTTCTGGGTTTTTATTCTGACCTCTACACCTTCTACTACAAGTAGTCTCTCTAAAATTGAGAATCCACTTGTAAATATGGCATGAGTAAAGTTTTCTTTTCGAACATTTAGAACAGGAATTCTTATTCTTAGCCCGAACGTGAGGCCGTTGCCTTAGGGATGGATCGCCGTAATTTCCCGAAAGGAATTGAAATATTAGCGGACTAAAGGGAAATTAAAGTGACTTCCCCGCGCTGTTGGCTGTAGCTCCATTTTGTTGCATCCATTGTCGTTGGAGTGGTAAGTTTCTGAAACGACGAAAATCCTGCATGAATAATGAGGTCTCTATAGACTGCCTTTTGAATTCTATGCAGCGTCCTCAACGAAATACGGGCCCAATATTCCGTGACTGGACACGGCACACTGAATTGTAAGCCACATGCTGTATAGTGGTGCCGTTCAAACCCTAACAATGAGTTGTTTGTTGTAGACATCAAGGTGAATATGGTTTTGATCTGACAACCATATGTCGCAGAAGAGATCTGGATCCTCATACCTCATTGACAACTCTCGAGTGTAATACGGTAATCGGGCTCGCCCATCCCTTTCTGTTAGGCGCTGAGCAACTTGAATGTGGTATATACACTGAGTGGCCAAAAGTTACGGGAAGGGGTGTCCCAGTATAAAACGTGCCGTGTATGACCCCTGAGCGGCAGTCTCTCTTAGACACCAGTGTCGTGAAGATGGCAACACGTCGCGAGTTAACCGACTTCGAACGTGTGATGATCATCGGCGCACGGCGCATGGGTCATAGCATTACGAGGATTACACGCGAATTCGGTTTCCGAGGTCTAAAGTGTCGAGGGTGGATCTTCAATATCGCTAAGAGAATGTTACCATCCGCGTAAACCGCCTATGGAAAGACCACAGGTATTTAACGAACGGACATCACGTCGCCTCAGCAGAACCATACTGGGCTACTGTGAATCAGATCACCGACCAGTTGAATGTTAGGAGTCAGGAACCCATTTCTACCAGGACTGTAAGGAGGCAACTGTACCGCATAGGCTTCACCAGCCGACGACCAACTCGTGTTCCTTTGCTGACACCTCGACACAGAGCTCAACGATGTGCAGGGGCCCGCGAACATTGGCAATGGACCATGGAACAGTGGGGGCGTGTGGTATGGTCCGATGAATCCCAGTTCCAGTTGTTATCGAGCTGATGGGCACGTGAAAGTGTGGCGTATGATCCATGAAGCTATGGATCCAATGTGTTAACAAAGTTGTGTCCAGGCGGCAGGTGGCTCAGTTCTAGTCTGGGAGGCGTTCTCATGGCCTCACGGTCGCAATTAAGCCCAATTGTCCGGCTACAGGGAGCGCTGACAGGTGCACGTCATGTGGACATTCTTTCAGACCATCTGCATCCCTTTGTGGCCCTTGAGTATGCTGATGGAGATGACATGTTTCAAAAGGACAGTGCGCCATGTCACCGCTCTGTGGTGGCACGCAGGTGGTTGAAGGAGCACTCCAGTGATGTTACGACAACGGATTGGCCCTCCAGATCCCCCAGTCTTAATCTAGTCGAGCATATAGGATGGTGTCGATGCTAGTGTACGTTCCATGAACCCCACACCAACTACACAAGACCAATCGTGGGTAGCAGTGCAAGATGCGTGGGTCCACATCCCTCCAAAACGATTCCAACACCTTGTAGAGTCGATGCCTCGCCGTACTGCTGCCGGCTTTGAGGCCTCGCGGAGGTGCAACTCGTTATTAACATCACATTCAGTGTCTCCCCATGACTTTTGGCCACTCAGTGTAAATACACGCAGCTCCTTTAAACATCTGAACAGACCTATCGCCCCAACCGAGTTTCAGCGATATTCGTCGTAGACTACGTTTTGGGGACTGAAACACCTATAGTACAAGTTTGTGGCGACGCTCCTTGGGTGCCCTGTCGTCCCCTTTCGTTGACATAAGACTGATGAGACTGATCCCGTATGACGGAATTTGTCAGCGACCGTTAACATTGTTTTATTTGGTGCCTCCCTACAAATCGCTCCTCGACGATCAGACGTTCTCTCAAAAAGGCCTCAAAGGAAGATAAACGTATAGAAATTAGATTGAATAATAATAATAATAATAATAATAATAATAATCTCAGGCTGAGTACTCCACACTGTAGAGCGCTGGACTTCTAAGCTCAAGTTGGCAGGTCGAACCCGGCTCAGTCTGGTAATATTTGAATGTGCTCATATACGTCAGGCTCGTGCCCGCAAATTTACTCGCGCTTAAAAGAAATTCTGCAGAACAAAATTTCGGCACTTTTGTGTTTTTAAAAGCCATAAATGTTCAATGGCACCTCGTGAAGTACAAATTTATTTATTTATTTATTTATTTATTTATTTATTTATTTATTTATTTTCGTTCTGCTCTCGTCTGTGTGACCCCCTCGAATCATACCTTACGAACCGGCACTGGATTATTGAAATGAAAAGTGGTCCAGATTTCAAGTTAAACTAATAATGATGATGATGATAGTGATAAAGATTTATTTGAAAAGCTTTCAGATAGAGTGCGAAAAAGGAGGCTTACTTTTTATGGCCATATAGTCCGGACGAATCCAGAGAGAATTTTATTTGATAATTCCGATAAAAATACCGAAACAGAAATCCGATAGTTCATCGAAGTAAAACAGCATATGGCTGAGGTGGATATCACAAGAAACGAGGTATTAGATGGAACCATTTTCAGAAAAAAAAAGGATTAAGGAGTTTGCGGGGTTCCAGGGAAAAGAGAAGAAGCAAAGGGATTCTGTGTCGACGGAAGAAACATAGTGCAAGAATGAAGAAATACTGAAAGAAAAAGAAACAGAAAGGCAACAAGAGGAAGAACATTTTCTTCACGTGGTCCACGGATGGACAAGATGGAAGAAAGAAAGAATAATAACATACATCTTCATTATAGACTGTTATGCCTTTCAACGTTCAGACTCCAAACCTCTGTGAATATTAACTAAACGTCTCCATAATCCTGTCTTTGTAACAAGCTGTGCGGTCTCGTATAAGTCCATACCTCTCAACTTTAAATCATTAGACAATGAGTCTAACCATCGTCGTCTTGGTCTCCCTCTAATTCTCTTACCCTCCACGACATAGTCCATTATTCTCCTAGGTAACCTATCCTTCATTCGCCTCACATGACCCCAACACCGAAGCCGGTTTATGCGTACCGCTTCATCCATCGAGTTCATTCCTAACGTATCCTTTATCTCCTCATTCCGAGTAACCTCCTGCCATTCTTCCCACTCTGTTGTACCAGCGATCATTCTCGCTAACTTATGAATAAGATAGCCTGGGTCCATCCAACTTTCACTCCCGTACAGCAAAGTTGGTCTGAAAACGGACCGATGTAAAGATGGGAAAGATGGGAGCTCACTTCCTTCTTAAAGAATACTGTTGATCGCAACTGCGAGCTCACTGCATTAGTTTTGCTGAACCTTGATTCAGTCTCGCATACTATATTATCATCCTGGGAGAACACACAACCTAAATACATGAAATTATCTACTTGTTCCAGCTTTGTATACCCAACCTGACATTCAATTCTTTTAGGTTCCTGACAATACTTCAATAATAAGAATAATAATAATAATAATAATAATAATAATAATAATACCGAGCTCTATAGCTGCAGTCGCTTAAGTGCGGCCAGTATCCAGTATTCGGGAGACAGTAGGTTCGAAACCCGCTGTCGGCAACCCTGAAGATGGTTTTCCGTGGTTTCCCATTTTCACACCAGTCAAATGCTGGGGCTGTACCTTAATTAAGGCCACGGCCGCTTCCTTCCCACTCCTAGACCTTTCCCGTCCCATCGTCGACATAAGACCTATCTGTGTCGGTGCGACGTAAAGCAAGTAGCAAAAAAAGAAAAAGATGATGATAATAATAATATCCCCGTCTGTGGTGTAGTGGTTAGTGTGATTAGCTACCACTCCCGGAGGCTCGGGTTCATTTCCCGGCTCTGCCACGATATTTGAAAAGTGGTACGAGGACTGGAACGGAGTCCACTCAGCCTCGGGAGGTCAACTGAGTAGAGGTGAGTTCGATTCCCACCTCAGCCATCCTCGATGTGGTTTTCGGTGGTTTCCCACTTCTCCTCCAGACAAATGGCGGGATGGTACCTAACTTAAGGCCACGGCCGCATCGTTCCCTCTTCCTTGTCTGTCCTTTCAAATCTTCCCATCTACCCCCCCCCCCACCCACTTCCCTCCAGAAGGCCGTTGTTCAGTACATCAGGTGAGGCCGCCTGGGCAAGGTACTGGTCCTCCTCCCAAGTTCTGTGCCCCCCGACCCAAAGTCTCACGCTCTTGGACACTGCCCTTGAGGTGGTAGAGGTGGGATCCCTCGCTGGGTCCGAGGGAAAAACCAACCCTGGAGGGTAAACAGATTACTAATAGTAATAATAATATATGTATGTATGTATGTATGTATGTATGTATGTATGTATGTATGTATGTATGTATGTATGTATGTATGTATGTATGTATGTATGTATGTATGTATGCCTATGTATGTATGTATGTATGTATGTATGTATGTATGTATGTTTGTTGGATATTCAGCCCGAAGGCTGGTTGGATCCTCATCAGGTCCACCATTAGCTGTCATAAATGGCCTAGGTGCCACTGAAGAGGCGTACTAGGGAAATGAGGAGTGAGGTAGTTTCCCGTTGCTTTCCTCAATAATAATACCCTTTTTTTTAACCAAATCAAAACCTAAAACCACGATGCTTCGGTGTAGAAACTCCAAAGATGACCATCAAATACAACAAATCAAATCCGAAGGCGCCTTTGAAAAAGATCTCTTCCGAAAAAAAAAAGTGACGAACGGGCTAAACCGAAAGGATAAACCAAAAACAAGACGGAGGAACGCAAGCAGGTCCATTCAGAAAGAATTACGGAATTTCGGGCTCAAAAGAAAGTAAAATTCAATGCCAAATGTAACCAAGACTTGACGTGGTCCTCAATGGCCCCAGCGAATAATAATAATAATAATAATAATAATAATAATAATAATAATAATAATAGGCTTCGTGGCTCAGGCGGCAGCGCGCCGGCCTCTCACTGCTGGGTTCCGTGGTTCAAATCCCAGTCACTCGATGTGAGATTTGTGCTGGACAAAGCAGAAGCGGGACAGATTTTTTTTTTCGTGTACTTCGGTTTTCCCTATCATATTTCATTCCAGCAACACACTCCTACATCATTACATTTCATTTGCCATCAACCCCAGAGGAGTGTGACAGGCTTCGGCAGCCGGATCAATCACTATTCTCGCCGTTTGATGAGGGCTTCAATCATTCCATTCTTGACCCGGTCGAATGACTGGAAACATGCTGAGGATTTTCAATAATAATAATAATAATAATAATAATAATAATAATAATAATAATAATAATAATAATAATAATAATAATAATGCTATCATGAGAACAGAAGGGTTGCCACAAATTATCACGTGGAACGACTTTGCTGTCTACAAGGTTGTTGGTCTTTGACAATGTAATGAAAGTTAACTGGAGAGCCTACTTTCAACACGAGTGAAAGTGGTCTCTCCTCTGCCTTCCCGTCCTCACCAGATTTCTCAACTGGTCACTCTTCGTTCTCCACTGAAGGCTGGCCACTTTTATGTAAGAGGCTCTGCACAATAACTTCCCGGTCAACAGCACCTATCAATTAGTGCTTCGATACCTCTTTCACTCAATCTTACACTTTCCTGTCCAAGTGGGCTGATAGTTAACTGCCCCAGTGGTTAATGAAATATAGAACGACCAACCTCTTTACCCCCGAAAAGAATATAAATAGTGGTAGTTGTCAACTTTGAATCCTTTCTTTTACAATGGTCATAAGTTGAGGGAAAGTCCTTTTTTTTTTTTCCTTCGAGTGTTCGAAGACGAGGCCCAACATAATATACGTTCATCTGTGTCATTGTAGGCCAACAGATGGTGGGTTTTATTTTCCTGTTCACCCTATTCGTCGCTCTTTGACTTATACGTCGTTTTTAGCCTTTTTTTTACGTCCTAACGGCTTTTTTTCAACTTCACCTTTTTTGATTACATTTGTTCTGCCCATTCTCAATTCGAATCATCATCCGTTACCTCTTAAACATCTTTTCTGTAGTAAGAGGGAAAATAAAATTAACATGAAATTAAAAAATGAAACTAATGATTGAAGAAACCTGGGGTATCAAATTATTTGGAAGATAAGTGGAATATTCAAAGGAGAACATTTGTATGCGAGTGTTTTTGTAGAGGAAGATCTCACTTGTTTCCAGTATGAACCCTTAACATCCGTTGATGTTGAGAGATGTTTCTTGATGTTTCCCAACGTGCTGTCTGAAAACCGACGATCATTTAATCATTTAATTATTGTGATATAGTGCAAAGCCAACTGGGGTAAGACTTCCGAATTCCAATTTCTGTAACCGCAGTGTGGTTAAGCCAAATATGATTCCAGTTATACTAATTTCAATTTCTTTCTCCAGGATGTCCATTGTGGGTTCGCTGAATTCATTCTAGGAGGGAAAAAAACATTTAATTCTAAATTCTGCAAGTACTTATTTTAAACAAACACGGAATTCCATTTTTAATTATGTTAATCTAAAAAGAAATCATTAAATCTGAGAATAAAACTAAGGCACTATAATAGCGTGATAAAACCAGAAGGACTATACGCTGCTAAGACCTTGGATTTAACGAGGAGAGGATTGCTGGAACAACTGGATAAGAACGAAAGGAAAATCGTAAGGAACATTCTGGGACCTATATATGTTGGTGGACAACGAAGGTTAAGACCTAACAAAGAGAGTGAGGGAGTTATAGAGTCGATGAAGAAGAGACGAATAAAATGTTATGGACATCTCCTACGTGCGAATCAAGAAAGGCTGGCTCGAAAACTCGTTATACATTTCGAAGGGAAAAAAATTGTTCCCAGGTAGTTTATGGAGATGCATGCTGAGATGGAGAGAATGGGCATGGAGACATCCAAAACAAGAACCACTTTCGACAAATAGTTTCAGACTTCAGAGGCTTCCGAGAAGAAGGAGAAAATAAATCTTCAAAAGTGATTTTTTTCCGAAGAAAGAAGGAAGCAGATAAGGCAACGAATGAAGCTATATTGGCAGAAGATCAAAGCCGGGGGGGGGGGAGATGATCCAGGATACCGTAGTTGTTACTCCGTGGTCCATAGTGGCCAAAATCGAACAGCAGAAGAAGAAATATATATAATAAGAAGTATTTCACTCATATATTTTTGCATGGTTTGTTGCATGCCACCAGAATTTTGAATTTCAGAACATTATATTCCTTGCCATTGATGCTTTCATGGCCCGTACTTATAGACATGATACTGTATAGGCTTTTGCGCTTATGCCGTGTCAAGAAAATAAGGTGAAATTCTTTACGTTTCGCAGAGAACTGTGCTCTGCGTCATCAGAAGAAAATATCGACTGTCAACGAGAAAGGCTTCTTAAACAATGACTTTTTGAAATTTAGACGTCATAATAGAAGTGGAAATGGTACGTTCATTCGTCACCAGATGGCTCCCCGGACGTGGCACAGCGCTAGCGTTCGAAGCGGAAGCTGACCGAACCATCAGAATCAGTCTAAGAGGGTCACATAACATATGACATTGACAGGTGTATGACAATGACACAAGCCTGGAATGAAACATCTGGCGATGAGGAACGTACGAATTGGAAAACTCCGAGACGAAATAACAATAGTGAAGGGGGAGGGGAGGTGCAGTTCTCTGCGAAACGTAAAGAATTTCACATTATTTTCTTGACACGGCGTAAGGCCAAAAGCCTATACAGTATCATGTCTATTATATTCCTTCATTAAATATGTAATTAAAACTATATAAATGAATTTGGATAGCATTTTTACGTCCTATTTTTTGGATAATTTTAGGCCTTTTTGCAGATCATTTTGGTGAAATTTATAGATCTTCAACTTCCTTCGACCGCGACCAAACAAATTCAAACATCGTTGTATCGATAGCAAACATATCAATACAATTATATCGTTCCTAAAGAAGTGTCTTTCCAGAGGGGAGGGGGCGGTTGACATTATTATCTCAGAGACACAGGTGAAACATTTATTTTTATATTAAATATTGTGCCGAAAGCCTGGAACTTGAAAACAGTAGCAGTGAGTGTGATATGAAACTTAGCGTTTCCAAGACTAAAGTGATGTCATTAGGGAAGAAATCCAAGAGAATTCAATGTCAGATTGGGGATAAAAACCTGGAAGAGATTGATGATTTCAAGTATTTAGGTTGTATGTTTTCCCAGGATGGTAGTACAGTGAGTGAGATCAAATACAGTAGAGACAATACACGACACTCTGCGAGAAATCGAGGGACAGCGATTAGAGCTCTATCTAGCGAAGTGACCTGAGAGTTACTGATTCTGTAATAAGAGCACGTGTATTTGTTTGTGAAGCTTTTGGCGTTATTTATGAGTTTGCCTTGACATAAGTAAATAGTAGCGAGTGTAATTCCTTTATATCTTCTCTCAGTATGAGTGGAAAGATGTGTTCTTTGTTTGGCTGCAATAACTATGAAGTGCAGAAGTTTTCGCGGTCTTTCTTCCGTTTCCCTCGTGACAAGAAAATGTAAGTAAATATTGTGTTGGTGCATATATATTCTTCCAGTTACAAAGAGATTTTTGTAGTACTTACTAAACTGACCTGACCTGCGCGACCCACATTTTAACTGGCTTAAAATGTAATAAGCTTATTTTATTGCATAGTGCAGCAGTTAAACATCAATACCGATGTGTTGTTGTAGGTGTGATCTGTGGGTTTGATTTAATTCAGGAAAATACATATGCATATGTGTGTGGCTGGTTGTGTTCCAAGTTACCCCATTTGGAATGCCGTAATGCGTTGTCAAGCACTGAAGAAAATATGGGTGATTTAAGAAATGTACATATTTTGTTGAAACAATATGATGATACAAATTTGCTTTACCCTAATGTAATGGCATTATGGCAAGTATTGCTTATAGGGAAAGTTGAATGTTTTTTGAGGCTAAATTTATACCTAGATTTTCTTTCTGTTAGTAGGCTTCAAGTTAAAAGGAAAATTGTCCAGCTCTTAAATGTAAATTCATTGAATCTTATGTGTGAGGAATGTGCCGATATTTTTGTTGACAAGTGTTTTAATGTGATGATACAATGCTTTTAAATGAGGAAAAAGACAAATCTAGCCGTGAACGTACAGGCAGGAATGTTAAAGCTAAAAACGTAACGCATAAAAGAAAGATCAAGCCCTTCCACAGCAGACCATTTCACATCTTGATTATATGTCTAATTTCAGTCTTTAAATAATAACCTGTTAAATAATTCTTCATTCATTTATCCAGAATTGCTTAAGCAACTTTGAAGTTAATATCTTAGTAACACTTTCTTTCTAGACGTAATTTATTTATCCATTTTCGTATATACAATTCCATTGATATTTGAATTCAGCGCGAATTTTCAGGTCACGCCACTAGGAGCGCCACTTGCGACTTGTCTCCCATTTTAACAAGGCTAAATCCGAAGGTGTCGCGTATTGTCTCTACTGTATTTGGTGAGATTGAATCAAGTTGCAGTAAAGCTAATGCGGTGAGCTCGCAGTTGCGATCAACAGCCTTCTGTAAGAAAGAAGTCAGCTGCCGGACGAAACTAACTTTACATTGGTCTGTTTTCAGACCAACTTTGCTTTACAGAAGTGAAAGCTGGGTGGACTAAGGATATCTTATTCATAAGTTAGAAGTAACAGGGATGAAAGTAGCGAGAATTATTGCTGGTACCCGACTGGTGAGAACTATGGCAGGAGGGTACTCGGAATGAGGAAATAAAAGCTAAGTTAGGAATGAACTCTATGGACTTAGCTGTACGCATAAACCGGCTTCGGCGATGGGGTAATGTGAGATGAATGGAGGAGGATAGGTTAACTAAGAGAATAATGGACTCTGTTACGGAGGGTAAGAGAAGTAGAGGTAGACCAAGACGACGATAGTTAGACTCAGTTTCTAACGATTTAAAGATAAGAGGTATAGAATTAAATGAGGCCATAGGACCGGTTACAAATCGATTTTTGTGGCGACGTTTAGTAAATTCACAGAGGCTTGCAGACTGAACGCTGAAAGGCATAACAGTCTATATTGAATGTATGGCTATGTATAAATATTTAAAACTGTCTTCATAAATGGAAATAAATGATGCGCTAACAACAAACTCCGTAACTTAAAAATTGAACTTTAATTTTCAAAGGCAGATCAGATATACTTCTTTGCGCTACAGGATAACACTTTACCATAAAAGCCTTACTTTTCATACACCTCAAAAAGTTTGGAATATTGTGGGATTAGACACGTAATGTGATAGGGCGGGGATAATCCTGTTGTAAGTGGTGTTTGTACTCTTCGCTACAGCAGCTACCTCTGTCCAACTTACGTCGCGCGCAGCCGCCCTGCTGTAAGTGTGTATACAATCTTATATAAAATCTTACCTTATAAAAGATGTCTGACCATCCATCCATACCTTACATCACTGCCTGCACGATTGCTATGGTTACACTTCCGTCACACATTTTGTCGTGTCACGTCACACAAATTTTCGGATGACCACTCAGTCACAAATCACATTTATGTCAAAACATTTGAGTTTGTAAAAGTTTGTAAACATTTCATGTTGTGGGTTCTGTGATAAACTATACAAAATTCTGTAACTTGGATTGGATTCTTGATATTTTAAAAATATCTAGCTGAACACTTTTGATTGCAGAAATGATCGCTGGTCCCTCCAAAGGGCTCTTATTCCATTCCTTTTATGGAGAATCTTTTATTTCCAAGTTCCTTCTCTTCCTCTTATTGAATCTGGCTTCTCACCAAGGCAACAACGGTTCGAATTCTGGTCAATGCATATAGGATTTCTGAAACTGGCGAGTCACTTTCCTAGTATTCGGATTTCGTGTAAAACTACAGCTTACCGGGTGAGTTGGCCGTGCGCGTAGAGGCGCGCGGCTGTGAGCTTGCATCCGGGAGATCGTGGGTTCGAGCCCCACGGTCGGCAGCCCTGAAGATGGTTTTCCGTGGTTTCCCATTTTCACACCAGGCAAATGCTGAGGCTGTACCTTAATTAAGGCCACGGCCACTTCCTTCCAACTCCTAGGCCTTTCCCGTCCCATCGTCGCCATAAGACCTATCTGTGTCGGTGCGACGTAAAGCAACTAGCAAAAAAAATAAAAAAATAAAAAATACTACAGCTTTGTAATTAATTACCTGTAAACATTTTGTGAAAATTGCATATTATTTATTTGCTACTTGCTTTACGTTGCACCGACACAGATAAGTGTTATGGAGACGATGGGACAGGAATGGCCTAGGAATTGGAAAGAAGCGGCTGTGGCCTTAATTAAGGTACAGCCCAGGCATTTGCCTGGAGTGAAAATGGGAAACCACGGAAAACCATCTTCAGGGCTGCCGACAGTGGGGCTCGAACCCACTATCTCGCGATTACTGGATATTATTTATTTGCTGCTGCTAAAATGCATTATAAATACGGTACTAGAAATCATTGAATAGACCTAATTACATGATTACTTTGCTGAAATGATTTTCTTCTATGGAAATTAACATTTCCAAGACTAAAGTGATCGTAAAGTGAAGATAAAGTTGGAATTCAAGAGGACAAATTGGGGAAAATACTCGTTTATAGGAAGAGGAAATAGGGATAGGAATATATTACGAAGGGAGATGTTTGATGATAAATTTTCAACTACTTTGAAATCATTTTAAAAATGACTAAATAAACAATTGAGACGAATTCTGCCACCTGGATGACATGATTGATTGATTGATTGATTGATTGATTGATTGATTGATTGATTGATTGATTGATTGATTGATTGATACCTCGATGGACCATCTTTTGGAGTTAAATACAAGTGATAATAATAATAATAATAATAATAATAATAATAATAATAATAATAATAATAATAATAATAATAATGCCAGTTTTAACATTGATGTTTTCACGGCCCGTATTTGTAGACATGATATAGGCTTTTGGGCTTATGCCGAGTCAAGAAAACAAGGTGAAACTCTTTACGTCACATTGTGTCAATTGTTCCGCACATTTTTGCGTTTGAATTTCCGCTATTCCGTATTCTACCACAGACAGATCAAACTTGATATATCCTAGAAGTTTTTCCTTCGTGGACCATATGTCCCTAGCATCAATTTTCTAGTGCTACCTTGCGCTGGGAGACTATGATTATCAAGAATGTTTGTCTTTGGAGGCTTGGTAACCTAATCTCCCTTCAATTATTTGTTATTTTCAAGTTATCATCATTGTTATAAAGTTTATTCACGAAATTAATCCTTTCTAAATTATATTCAACCAGTTATAGATTACATCATTAATCTAGAAAAACTCGCCAGCCCCCTATAAAACCAGTGAGCTTTTGAGCTTGGATGTCTTGCTGCAGTGCATGTCTGAGTGTTCTACGTGATTGAGGAGATCTCTCTCGGGAGATGCTGGGGCGGGGGCTGGCGTGAGAAGGCGGCATAACCAGGTAAAGGCAGAAGTTTTACATAACTATGTGAACATTATCTGCGCGTGAAGAAAGGAAAGATTCCAGCGTTCCCCCTTAGCATGTAACAGTTAGGTGACCTGCGTTTCATTTTAATAGGGCTGTCTCTTTTCATTTTAGTTAAAATGTACGTTTCCAAAGCAGTCTTTGGATTAAGTGTATTTCTCCTAATGGGAATTTTATAAAATGTAAAGACGCACGAGTGTATACCCTCGTTTCCCTTCTTCAAATTTTTGTTTTGAGTTTCTAAGTTTTCCTACTTTTCTAAACTCATCTAAATTCATTTCGTACTTCAAAATTTATTGCCTTTAGTCACTTAGTAGTATGGCTTAGCTGCTGCTACATCAGGACTTATACCCTGTTAAGAAGGTTTCTTTGGACTTTAAAGTTGAAGTGCTTGTGTGTTTCCACTCTCGATTTTTCAAATTTTGTTCTTGGTCTTTCTCATTAACCGTTAATTTCTTTTTCTGTTAATAGCCGTGTAGTGTGGGCCTTCGGCCTTTGCAAACTTTCTGGATCTTTCGATCCTTTCTATGAATGTGCCTCCCTCATTGTATTATGGTGGTGAGTGTAATAGTTGCTTGAGTTCTTAAGAGCTCAAAGTGTTCTCTTCTCTAATTGTTAGTGGTTTAACACTAAGTACTAATATAACCTCCTGGGCCCATGTTGATTGTAAATTATGCTTCCTAGCTCGAACCCCGCCCTGTATAATACTGCTTCTGAAGCCAGGCCTTCTTTCTCTGATCTATATGGACTCTGTTTTCTCTGAATTATGTAAACACTAGCCCATTTTGCAACTTGTGTATTTGGTAGACCTATTGGTCCGAATTTCCTGACTGACTTGTTCGAGACGGGATATCTTCTTCCCGTATTGTAATCTTTTCCGAGCTTCTAAGCTCCCTTTGTTATGTATTCTTCTGGTTAAACTTTTGTTGTATTCGTCAAATACTCAATACTCAAGTTATAAGAAAGGAAAGAAAATAAAATTTTGGTAGATATCTTAACAATATTTAAACTTTGGTTTATGCTTTGTCCAGACATTCACCACTCATGCTCCGTTACCTCTCTACTTCGCGGAAATCGCGGTAATAATAATAATAATAATAATAATAATAATAATAATAATAATAATAATAATAATAATAATAATAATAAATGATCTACATTTTACTCGCAACTGGTGGTAGGTATAAAATGTGACCCAGTTTTATGGAGATTATGATAAAGGAAGATAACCTCGGACAACAGCCGCTGCCTGGGGACCTTCAGGGCACTCTTGGAACCACTGCAAGGAGTAACAGCATGCAAGCCAGTGGTGGTAGGATGGTGAGCAGACGGCCTTCTACCGGGAGGAATCCCAAAGAAATTACAGTCGCCGAAGCCAAGGAACACAGTGTTGCGCATCACCTCTTGACAACAACCACTGAAGGTGCTTTTGCAGAAGATGCAACCATCAAAGTGCGAAAAGTCCGTACTCGAATGAAATGGGAAAATTCTGTCAATGAGTTTACAATGAGGGCTTACTATAGAGTTACCAGGCTGGAAAAGGACATGACGGATTATCGACAGAAGCTATACACGGTTTTCAAAGCACAGTATCCAAACACACAGGTCTCAAAATAACGAATAGCAGATCAAAGACGTGCAATTGTCATGAAGAACTTTATACCAGAAACAGTTCTCAGTAAGATTAGACAGGAAATTGAAACTGAGCTAATGGGTCCCTTGGAACCTTCAGGTGATCATGAAAGAATTGCACATGAAAGAACAGAGCCACACCCTACACCAATACCATGGCCCCACAAAATCTCCAAGAAACTGAAGTTTACACATACCAACAGAGTGCAGAAAATGAATGGCAAACTGAAATAGAAGATGAATTCCAAAGAGCACTTATTGAGTTTGAAGGTACAGATTCCACGCTCTATACTACCCAGACAGAAGCAAACTAAGAAATTCACACAAATAATTGAAAAGCTAAATGCCAACATTCTACCAATATATTTAGAAATACACCAGACATTCCTCCAGGTACATACTGCAATCTACTGTGCTGCAGTGGCAGCAATCAGGGCAAATGGGGGAAAAGTAAGATCTGCAAATAGGTCAATGAACCGAATACATAGAGAACCACCACGGCAGCGCCGACTCAAATAACGAATTGAAGACCTACGAAAGAACATCAATCGACTTACACAATACACTAATGGTCATCGAAGTCCTCGGCTTTGCAATCACGTAAGGAAAATACTGAGGAATACCAAAAACCACTCTACTAAAGATGCAGAAAACTCCCTCATTACCGAATATCTAGATACAATGAAGCAAAAACTAACTGCCCTTGCTAAACGTCTCAAGCGCTATACCAAGGCAACAGAAAGAGTCACAAAACTCTCTTTTTAATGGGAATGGGAAACTATTTTACAACAAACTTAGGACACCTGAGACAGCTAACATGCAGAATAGCAATGGAATACCAACTGCGGAGAGCATAAGAGAATACTGGTCAACTATATGGGATGCATCCATACAACATAATGAAGAGGCAGATTGGCTTAAAACTATCAAGAAGAAAGCTGAGAAGTTCGAAAGCATGACCGAAGCAGATTTCACATTAGAGGAGGTTGTAACAGCGATTAACAATTTACACAATTGGAAGACACCAGGAATAGACCGCATACACAATTACTACTATAAGAAATTTACCAGTGCTCACAGATTACTCACCTGCCGCATACAAATTTTCATCAGTAAATCAGATGCCCTGCCACACTTTCTCACTACAGGAATCACGTACCTAAAATCTAAAAATAACAACACGACAAATCCTGCTAACTACCGACCAATCACATGCCTACCAACTTTATACAAAACTATAACATCACTTGTAGCAAATAGAATCCAGAATCATTGCAAGACCAATGACATCATCGCTGAGGAACAAAAGGGCTGCAAACGGTTCACAAAAGGCTGTAAAGAAAAATTAATAATTGATAGTATAATCATGGAACAAGCATACCATAACAACCGAAATTCGCACACTTGTTTCATAGATTACAGAAAGGCATTCGACTCAGTACCACATTCCTGGCTTGTTGAGGTCCTTAGAGTATATAAAGTTGATCCTAAAATAGTGACATTCCTAGCAACTACCATGCGCACTTGGAAAACTACTATTAACCTCCACAATGGAGACGAATGTGTGATAACTGACGTCATACCAATTAACAGAGGCATTTTACAAGGGGATTCCCTCAGTCCGCTATGGTTTTGTCTTGCTCTGAACCCACTATCAGACTTACTGAGTTCAACAACATATAGATTCACTATCAAGAATAAGCAAAGAACAATCTACAAAATTTCACATCTACTGTATATGGATGATCTGAAACTGTATGCTACATCACAAAGACAACTTGAACACCTTGTTTCAATTACCCACAATTTCTCCACAGATATCGCATGAAACTTGGACTCGATAAATGTGCTACTCAGACAATTAGGAGGGGCTCTTTCTCGGCACAGGGCATCACTCTGAAGCAACAGATATCTCACCACTGACAACAAATGAAACATATCGATATCTTGGATATAACCAATCAGCAAGGATTCAACACAAGGACACAAAACAGGGATTGAGACTGACATATATTAAACGAGTAAGACGAATCATGCGTTCTAAGCTCACAGGAAAAAGCATCGTTAAGGCCATCAACACGTTTGCTATACCTGTTCTCACATACTCATTTGGAGTCATAAAGTGGACTACAACTGAGTTGAAGGATCTTCAAACGAAAGTGAGTGTGTTACTGACAAAACACAACATGCATCATCCAAAATCAGCCTCAGAAAGACTCACTCTGCCTCTCACTCACTCGTGGACTAATAGACCTTGAGAAATTACACAATGAACAAATTACATCATTAAAGAGCTACTTCAAACATAAATCAGAAACCTCTTCCCTACATAGTGCAATGGTTGTAGCAGATAACGGTTTTTCACCCCCTCAAGCTGAACACCCCGGCTTCACTTACAATGTCATTCTCCACAAATGAGAAAAAGATCATTCTGTGGAAAAAGAAACCTCTTCATGGACGGTATCTAAATGAGTTAAATCAGCCATATATCGACAAACAAGCGTCGCATGAGTGGCTGACACACTCAGATATATACCCAGAAACAGAGGGCTTCATGTTCGCCATACAAGATCAAGTCATTGCCACAAGGAACTACAGAAAACATATACTGCATGATCCGTCTGTCTATTCAGATCTGTGCCGACGATGTAATACATCTCCAGAAACCATCCAGCACATAACCTCAGGTTGTCAATTAATGGCAAACACAGACTACAAGTACAGACATGACCAAATTGCAAAAATCATTCACCAGAAATTAGCCCGACAAAATAACCTAATCCATTGTACCACAGCATATTGGAAGTACAAACCCCAATCAGTCTTGGAAAGTGAAAATTACAAAATTTACTGGGATAGAAGTACCATTATTGATAAAACTATTACCTGCAATAGACCAGATATAATTTTTGTAGATAAAAACAAGAAAATCTGCTTCATAATTGACATAGCATGCCCTAATACTCACAATCTCGCCGGGCTGAGTGGCTCAGACGGTTAAGGCGCTGGCCTTCTAACCCCAACTTGGCAGGTTCGATCCTGGCTCCGTCCGGTGGTATTTGAAGGTGCTCAAATACGACAGCCTCGTGTCGGTAGATTTACTGGCAAGTAAAAGAACTCCTGCGGGACTAAATTCCGGCACCTCGGCGTCTCCGAAGACCGTAAAAGTAGTTAGTGGGACGTAAAGCAAATAACATTATTATTATTATTATTATTATTATTATTATTATTATTATTATTATTATTATTATTATTACGCACAATCTCCAATCAACACATACAGAGAAGATTTCCAAATATACAGATCTGGCCACAGTGATAAAAAAACATGTGGAAACTCAACAATTTTATCATAATTCCAGTAGTGATCGGATGTAATGGTATTATACCAAAGACACTACACAGGAGCATTGAAGCCCTTAATCTCCACCCTCTCACTTACAGATAATTACAAAAAGCAGCAATCCTGGCTACTTGCCATATAGTGAGGAAGTTTATTAGCATGAACCATCCACCATACACAGAGGACTAATGAAAATCGTCCACTAATAATTTTGACCATTTATGTATAGTAAATATCTCATAAATATCTGTCAAATGTATTTGTCAACAATGTAAGTATATACCGATATGTATGAAGCATATGTGCGTATGTACTAAATAGTACTTCTTCCATGTACATTATACCGAAGAAGGTCATAAACCCAATTATAAAATTGTAAATTATATATAATAAAATATAATAATAATAATAATAATAATAATAATAATAATTATAATTATAATTATTATTATTATTATTATTATTATTATTATTATTATTATTATTATTATTATTATTATTATTATTATTATTGTGTGTGGCCTCCGAAGAGGCCTGGTGCGGGTATTTAGAGATGACGTCATATAAGCGACTTACGCGTCTGTGAGGATGGGGACCTACCTACGATGAATTCTGGAAAGGGCACACACACACACACCTAGCCCCCGAGCTGTCGGAATTAACCAATGAAGGTTAAAGCTCCGACCCGGCCGGGAATCGAACCCAGCACGCTAACCATTTTACCGTTTAGCCATGGAGCCGGACCGTACAAGTGATGACTTGTCTGTTTTATAGTAAAATTTTCTTCAATCCCAGCGAAAGTGTGTTCTCAAAACTGAGTATTGTCAGGAGTAAGCTGTGGGCTGTCCGGCCCTGTGGTGTAAGGGAAAACGCGTCCACCCGGATGCCCCGGGTTCGATTCGATTCCCGGCCGGGTCAGGGGTTTTTAATTGTAAATGATTAATATCCCTGGCTTGGGAACTGGGTGTTTGTGTCGTCCTTAACGTTTCTTTCCTCACATTCAACACTTTACACTTCCTCAATTACAATTACACGCAGGTTCATAACATATGGTGCAAGTAGTGGGAAAAGATCTTTAGGAGTCGACGCCACGAACAAATATCATTTTTTTTTTAAGCTGCGGGCTACGCAAACACGAGAGGGATTGGAGACGTTCATTTTATTGATTGTATATAATATATAGAGAGAGACATTACAAATTCAGTTAATTTAAACTATGTGATCGATGAATTCAGGAGCATGGTTGATTTTGGGCGATGCCTCCCGTTGTAAATACATCGACCAGATAAAGTACGTAACATTGAAATAGTTTGACCACACCCTAATGAAAAGTACCGGCTACACCTATAGAAAAAACTCGAAGAAAATGATGTCGCACTAAAACACTGAAACACTAACATCTCGAAAATCAAAGCGCATTCGAGGGAATTTCCAAACAGGTACAATAGCCTCGATTATCCGAGTCTCGATTAATCGAGGTTCCGTGCTATCCGAGCCTGATGAAACAAAGTTAAATACCGATCGCTTTTCTATCAGTGCAAAACAGTTCCAGTGTTCCACTAGCGAAACAATGGAACTTACTCGAGTCCTTGAGTGCAAGCCACAGAACACCAATATACTCGTACAAGCGCTCTCTTCTGAGCAGTATCACTATGAACGAAAAACGCAACGATTCCATCGTTTCGCGACTAGAGTCAGTTGTCACTAACTGCTAACCAATTAATTGTTCATTCGCGGCTTTATTTGCCAGTACTTAGCGCAATGCGTAGATAATAGGTCTAATTTCTTGTCAAAACAGAGTTCTTCAGTAACCATCCGTTTTATCCGAGTTTTTTGCTTATCCGAGGCAGTCTTGATCCACAATAGTTCGGATAACTGAGACTCTACTTTGCACGTTGTAGATAGATTAACCTCGCCAAAGCCACACTTAACTCTCCGCTTGTCAGCACACACGTCCCATATACAGATAACACATCACACTACTGATCACCACAGAAACACATAACAGTTGAATATACTCCTCCACACAGGGTTAGCGTCAGGAAGATCATCCGGCCGTAAAACTCTGCCTAGCCCACACATGGGACAGAGATCGCATTCCACTAGGGAGTGGAAAAGTAGCAGAGAAAGAAAATTCTTCTTCTTCTTCTTCTCCTTCTTCTTGCGTTCCGGCCTTCTAAGGACCACGTTACAATTTCAATTGTTCCTCCTTAGTTGTTCTTTCCTTTTCTTCCAGTATTCTTTCATTGTTTCACTGTGTTTCTTTTTCCTGTCTTCAGTCCACTTTGTGCCTGTTTTCTTTTCCTTCCTCCCTTGGAATCCTTCCATTTGTAAGACTTTCTTCCTAAAAATCTTTCTTTCCAATAATTCTTTTTCTCGTAGAAAATTATTATTATATTATTATTATTATTATTATTATTATTATTATTATTATTATTATTATTGCAATATCCTACAAGGCCAAAATCAGACATAAGTCAGTAATAAAACCGGAAGGATTGTAGGCTTCAGAGTGTAGTATTTCTTCTTCTTCTTCTTAATCTATTTATCCTCCAGGGTCGGTTTTTCCCTCAGACTAAGCGAGGGATCCCACCTCTACCGCCTCAAGGGCAGTGTCCTGGAGTTTCAGACTTTGGGTCGGGGGATACAACTGGGGAGAATGACCAGTACCTCGCCCAGGCGGCCTCACCTGCTATGCTGAACAGGGGCCTTGTGGAGGGATGGGGCGATTGGATGGGACAGGCAAGGAAGAGGGAAGGAAGCGGCCGTGGCCTTAAGTTAGGTACCATCCCGGCATTTGCCTGGAGGAGAAGTGGGAAACCACGGAAAACCACTTCCAGGATGGCTGAGGTGAGAATCGAACCCATCTCTACTCAGTTGACCTCCCGAGGCTGAGTGGACCCCGTTCCAGCCCTCGTACCACTTTTCAAATTTCGCGGCAGAGCCGGGAATCGAACCCGGACCTCCGGGGGTGGCAGCAAATCACGCTAACCACTACACCACAGAGGCGGCGTGTAGTATTTTAAATTAAAAATAAAGGGGAGCTGCAAGAACTCGAGAAGAAAGAAGGAAAGATTCTGAGGAAAATTCTTGGACCGCAGAATATTACTGATGAGACTTGCAAGGAAAAGAGAAATGAGGGCCGGGCTGGGTGGCTTAGACAGTCGAGGCGCTGGCCAACTTCACAAGTTCGATCCTGGCTCAGTCCGGTGGTATTTGAAGGTGCTCAAATACGTCAGCCTCGTGTCGGTAGATTTACTGGCACGTAAAAGAACTCCTGCGTGACTAAATTTCGGCACCTCGGCGTCTCTGAAAACCGTAAAAATGTAGTTAGTGGGACGTAATGCCAATAACATTATTTTAAGAAATGAGGAGCTCTACAAGTACACGGATACAATGCGGAAACGAACGTTTAAATTCTACGAACACCTACTAAGAATGGATGACAAACGACTGACCAAAACGATCTTCAGATGCATCATGGGGTTAAAGGCTTCTTCTAAGTGGGTAGAAGATGTTAAGAGGGATGCGGAAGAAGTTGGAATTACACTACAGATGATCCACAATAGAAGAGAGTTGAAAAGAAGAGTCGACAGTCGAAAATCATTTGAAGCGAAACCAGTAAGGCCGTATTCACCAACGGCAGCTACTTTTTCAGTTATCTTAGATTTTGAAAACTCGGATAACGCTCACTTCTGTATTCACCACTGAATTTATTATCTCAATTTACCAAAACTAAGTTTTCGTTTCAATCTGAATTTGACCGGGCGAGTTGGCTGTGCGGTTAGGGCCGCGCAGCTGTGAGCTTGCATCCGGGAGATAGTGGGTTCGAACCCCACTGTCGGCTGCCCTGAAGATGGTTTTCCGTGGTTTCCCATTTTCACACCAGGCAAATGCTGGGGCTGTATCTTAATTAAGGCCACGGCCGCTTCCTTCCCATTCCTAGGCCTTTCCTGTCCCATCGTCGCCATAAGACCTATCTGTGTCGGTGCGACGTAAAGCAAATAGAAAAAAACTGAGTTTGACCCGCAAATTTTTCATACTGACGCACGGAAAACAAATGACTGCGTACTGCCACCACTATGGAAATGTAAACAAGTTTTTGATTCCATTCGGGGTTTGCAAATAATTTGCGTAAATTATGTCAGTTATTGAGCAGAAACGAAGAAAGAAGCCTTATATGACTTTCCAAGAGAGCGAATTGTTATTGAATTTGGTAGCAGAAAACATTAACAACATAGAGAATAAGAAAACAAATTATAGCCTACACATTGTATATTTCACTCGAAACATAAGGCACTATTTCTTCATTCTTCATTTAAAAGTCACCCAATCGTGTACCGTACAAGATATAAGCTATAGGCTAATTGAGAATTCATCTTAGGCCTACCTATGTGTAGGGAATTCCAGGTTATGTTCGATCACGGATAACACATGACAGCGTCGAAGCTTTAGATAACCTAAAACGTGCCTGAAAATCAGTGTCGTCGTAGTCCTCGAAATATGTCGCACGTACTTTTATCCAGCCAGGACGTTTATTAATTGCATAATCTTGATCATATTACTCGTCGTTGTGATTTTCTGTAGCAATTAAATATTCCAGCTGTCTACGAGCAGCCATATTGGAAGGCTATTATCTTAGATTTCCCATTTCACCGGCCAATCAATCTCCAGTAAAAATTTAAACCGAGATAATACCCGTTATCCGAGATAATGTCGTTGGTGAATACGAACTTAACTGTTATCTCGGTTTACGTAGCGTAAAAGGTTTTTCTCGCGTTGGTAAAAAATTAAATGGCGTGTGGCTTTTAGTGCCGGGAGTGTCAGAGGAAAAGTTCAGCTCGCCAGATGCAGCTCTTTTGATTTGACTCCCGTAGGCGACCTGCACGTCGTAATGAGGATGAAATGATAATGAACACGACACATACACCCACCTCCAGTGTCAGCGGAATTAACCAATTCCCTGCCGGGAATCGAACCCAGGACCCCTGTGACCAAAGGCCAGCACGCTAACCATTAAGCCATGGAGCCGGACACTCGCGTTGGTGCATACGGGCCTAAGAAGGAGGCCCAAACAGATCATTTCCAAAGAGGAGAGAGAGACGAGAAGCGAAAGAATGAAGAGGTTCTGGGGAGAGAAGAAAGGCTAAGAAGCCTTCACCGAGCTCGATAGCTGCAGTCGCTTAAGTGCGGCCAGTATCCAGTAATCGGGAGATAGTGGGTTCGAATCCCACTGTCGGCAGCCTTGAAGATGGTTTTCCGTAGTTTCCGTTTTCACACCAGGCAAATGCCGGGGCTGTACCATAATTAAGGCCACGGCCGCTTCCTTCCAACTCCTAGGCCTTTCCTATCCCATCGTTGCCATAAGACCCATCTGTGGCAGTGCGACGTAAAGCAAATAGCAAAAAAAAGAAGCCTTCATTTTTATGCGATCCATAGATGGCCAAATTCCGAAACAATATACAAAAACATAACATGATTACTATTGGAGGAATAGTAAGTTACATGTTTAAAAATATCAGTCGTAATAAGAAAGGAGTTGCATAACGCAGTCGATTCAGTCTTTTGCCGAAGTCGCTGGTGAGTTCGATGTTAACGTAGATCTAACGCGGTATCATTCTAATTTTAAATCCACCGACAGGTTTCAGCACCAGTCCAATACGCATCTCGTTGAGCGCATCTTGCGTGACGGCGGCCAGTATCTTGTAGTTCCTCAGGAGGGTAGCCAGCACTGTTTTTAAAAGCAGGGCGGGGTATTTGCTCCCTATGCTCATCTGTGGTCCTGCGCCGTACGGGAGGTAGCAATAGGGGTGGCGTCCTTGAGAACGTTCGGGGAGGAAGCGGTCTGGGTCGAAGCGTCCTGCGTCCGGCCAGTGTCTGGGGTCACGATGTGTGAAGTAGTTGAGGATGTCCGCCTGACAACCAGCTGGTAAGGTACAAGTGCTGAGTTTGAGGTCTTCTTTCACTTCAGGGGCGATGTAGCTCACGACCGGGAAGAATCTCATCGTCTCCTGCGAAAACAGAAATAACAATTTAATAAGAAAAATCACCTGCAATAAACAAGCATTGCACATGAGAACAAAATACAGTAGAACCTCTGTTACCTTAAATACAGTCACCACCAAAAAAAAAAAAGAAACACTACGTATTTCAGACAAAATTTTATGTTAGTCCATTTGAGACCTAGTAAAAATCAAATACTTTATAACAATATGACATTGTATTTTAAATTAAATAGCCCAGTTGAAAAGTTCCAGCTCAATAACTGAGAAACATATTGATCGTGACAATCACAACAGTCCACCAACACGGATTTGGAAATGTCGAAACCTGGAGCTCTGAGAGTTTCGTATACAGTCCATTTGTCCACATGTTTTCAACACGTTTCCATTGCATCAGTAACGAGTATTCCTCCCTCTAGCCGCAATTACAGCTGCGATTTGATCAGGCATGCTCAGGATGCAGCCTGGAGTTCTCTTGTAGTATGAAATGCTATTTTGCCTGGGGCGCAGCCCGAAGTTGAGCCAGTGTGTCAGGGGAACGACTCCTAGCACGTCTCCCAAGCATATCCCAGATATTCTTTATCGGGTTTAGGTCTGGACTACGAGCAGGCCACATCATGCGCTCAATTCCGACATCATCCAGGTACTCACGTACACAAACGGTAACGTGTGGGCGAGGATTGTCATGCCGATGACAGGCGTAAAAGGTACCATGTGGTCCGCTGAAATCTCCTCGATGAATCGGTGGGCTGTCAGACTTCCATCTCAACGAACACAAGCTCCGTACGCGCATCACTGGTAATCCCAGCTCAGACTATCACAGATCCTTACAGAGAAAGTACAGGGTGAATAACGTTCCCCGGGCCTTTACCATACTCTTTCCCTTCCATCCGGTGCCCTCAAACAGATTCTGGATTCATCCGTGAACAGCATTGAGCTCCACTGTTCCACAATCCAGTTTCGATGGGCCTTGGCGAATTACATCCGAGAGGCGCAGTGCTCACGTGCTCCTGTAGTAAACCTCTTGGACTTTAAATCCACTTCATACAACCTCCTTCTTACTGTCCGTTCGTTCGCTAATGTTCGTGCCCCGTACTTGCTGCAAACGATTTCTAGCCTCCACAGTTGCTGTGTGTCGATCACAAAAGTTTTTCATTACGAGAAAGCGATCATAGCACTCAATAGTGTTTCGCCTACGACCAGAAAAGGGCCTCCTGGTGTAGGTATTGTCCTCTCTGTACCTGTTAACAGTTCTTTACGCGTTAGAACAAGACGTGCCTAAAACGTCTGCTACATAACGTATACTGTATTAAGCCCATCCTCCACTAATGCCACGACCCTTGCTGCGTTTCCAGGTGAAAGAGCCATTATGACCTGACTTAGAAGCGAGACTAAAGGGCCCCATACACGCGCAGACTTAGTCGGAGGTAAGTCTGCGCAAACCAGTCTCTTCAGACATGTCTCTGTGTGTATGGCCGATAAGTTTGCCGACAAAAAGTCTGCAGGCAAGTCTCTGACATTCTGGCGCTGCTTGAATTCAGCCGGAGACTTTGCGACGAAAGCGCTATCTCAGAGTTGCGGCAATAAATGTAAACGTGGTAACCTACAAATATGAAAACTGAAATATTTATTGCGCGTATTTTTCGTGCAGAGCGCTACATTATGTCCAAATAACAACTCATATTCTATACCTACTATCTAATTAATTTCAATCCGCATATATATATTTCAACCATCCAAAGCGCGAAATCTTAAACAGAAAACAGCTGAGCGCGTCGTATTCAACTTCCTCGGTAAATAATCATTTAGTCTGAGCGTGTGTGTGCAACTGCATATTTCAGACTTACCTCCCGAAGGCAAGTCTGTGCAGGTAAGTATTCCAGAAGTCTGCGCGTGTATGGGGCCCTTAACAGTTGTAGAAACCCGTAATGTCCACCAAAGCACGCGGCACGAGAATTCACAGCAATAACCCTTAAGACAGCTGTTTGTGGTTATTCTTATCCAAAGGCGGGAAACGGCAATATAGGTGTTGTGATTGTCACGATCAGTAATGTTTATCAATTATTGCGTTGACACTTGTCAGATGGGCTAATTAACTTATGATCTGCCACATTTTTGTAATATCATAACATTTTTTTTATACAAGGTTTCAAATGGACTAACATTAAATTTTGTCTGGAATACGTAGTGTTTCGCTTCTCGTTTTTGCCGGAGAGTGTCCTTTTAACCGAAATACCGTTTATCCGAAGCGAACTAAGCCTGTTTTAGTCATTAGCTAAAATAAAGCTGGGGTGTTCGTGTATTTAAGAAGAAGTTTTGGAGTCAGGAGATACTGGGACATTGCTGGAGTTCGCCAGCGTGTGGAACAAGATTACTATCGATGCCTGGAGCTTGGAGTCTTCGAGTGTGTCTGGCACTCAATGAGGCGGCATGAATTTAGGCGCATGGTGGGCATTTTGAGCACTTCTTGTATTACAATGTGGAGTTTGAATGATATGCTATCTTTTTGACTACGTATTTGGCAATTAACTACACAAATAAATAAATAAATAAATAAATAAATAAATAAATAAATAAATAAATAAATAAATAAATAATGATAACAGTACTCAACTATAAAACAAATCATCACTCAGCTCTACTGGAACCAAACAGCTTAGAGACAATTGAGGACATAGCTATAGTACTAGTTGTTCTGTATTAACCTTGGTACTACTAGTCACGTAAGACTATACAGTACACTGAAAAGCAAATATCGCCGCCCTATTCTCCTTTTTTTTTTATAATGCCTCATCATTGCTGCCAACTACTGAAATCACGAAACATAACCATCAAGAAACTAACCTCAATGTAAGTATCGATAATGGAGGTTCCCTTACCCAAATAAATGATCGATCAAGATATTCATAATGAATGGAGCAAGACCGACTACAATATATCAGACCTTAATGTTACTATCGATTGGGAGGAAAATGGCGACTTCGTGGGCGAGCGTTTGAGACATGTGGTTGGTTCATATCTGTGTTTACATTCTGCTATAGAGTGCTATATTGATCGAGTTATTGAAGTATAAAGTATATGTTTGGTAAAATAGTAATCTATAACGGTTTATTAGTTTGGTGTTTTGTTAGTTTATATGATGGTATTTTAAATGTATAATAATGTTTATGATTGCCGTGCTGTAACATAACAAAAATGGGTCGTTCCTGCTGCGTTCGTGGTTGTAGATCTACTTATACCGTTGCTGAAGCTTTTAAATTCCCTGAAGATAAATCTCTACAGGAGAAATGGATAAGGAATATTCACCGGGAAAATTTGGAAATCAGATACCAAACTATCGTAGGCTATGTGTGTAACCAAAATTTTTGGTTAGGGAAGATCTCTTTTCAACCGATAATGGTGAGCCTATTCGTTTTTGTTTTCTCATTCAGTCGGAGTAATTTCATGTAAGTTGACGATAAGTATTAGTTTCTATGTAGAATATACGTGTGTGAGTGTATTTATATGGGTCAGTGGTCACTAGGATCTGTAATTATACGCAGTCATGTGAGAATATGTTTGTTTTGATCGTGTTGAGAACCGGATTTAAATTAAGAGAGAAGTGAATTTGGAACATACATCGTGAATATTTCTACAAAACAGTAGTGTGCATATGTCATCTGAGAGTAGTCCGACTCGTTGGCTGAATAGTCAGCGTACTGGCCTTCGGTTCAGAGGGTCCCGGGTTCGATTCCCGGCCGGGTCGGGGATTTTAACCTACATTGGTTAATTCCAATGGCCCGGGGACTGGGTGTTTGTGCTGTCCCCAACATCCCTGCAACTCACACACCACACATAACACTATCCTCCACCACAATAACACGCAGTTACCTACACACGGCAGATGCCGCCCACCCTCATCGGAGGGTCTGCCTTACAAGGGCTGCACTCGGCTAGAAATAGCCACACGAAATTATTATTATTATCTGAGAGTAAGTCTGAGATTAGGGAATACTACTTTTTTTCTAATTCTAAATGGTGGACCTATTCGTATTCCTCGAAAAAATTAATTTCGATAGATGATAATTGATATGGTGATGTTCCTTCAGTATCTATGCGCTTCAAAGTGTCGTGTGATTTTGATGGAATTGTATTTTGAAAGAATCTGTGCTTTCCTGCGGGAACATTTGGCTAGATCTTGGTGAATAACAAAACTTATAGTGTGACAGATGGAGCAATCTGTACATTGTTACACAGAAGAAATAGTGACTTGCAGGGATGATTGTGGTGGTGATTATTGTTTTAAGAGGAAGTACAACTAGGCAACCATCCTCTATACAACATTAATCAGAGAGAAAGAATGGAAGGCGTCCGACACTTCGAAAAATGAAGGTATCGGCTGAAGGAAGACAAGGGCCACGAAGGGCATGAAAATGAAAGACTCCCTAGGCCTCCATACGTAATATCGTCGGGGTCTGAAAAGAACAAGTGTTGACCAAGGGAGGTCGGATAGGATAGATGAAAGTGAGGAGCCTGGCACAAGTAAGTGGAAGCAATGCCAGGACTCAGCTGAGGGCCCCGTGGTCGCTAACCCACGCTCCAAAGTTCAGAGCCCCTGGGACCCCTTTTAGTCGCCTCTTACAACCCCCACCCACAGGGGGGACTTGCAGGGATTAGCTTCGTTTGTAACTCAGGGGTTTTATTGTACCAATACCTTCCGATTCATGCTATGGATATCTGTTATCAAGCAATCTACACCAAATTGAAGCTCGTCCATGTATGTTAAAGACATCATTGTTTAGAGTCAATAGAGTTGTTTTACTCATGTTCTTAAATGGGGAAAATCCTATTATATCTTTAGTGTCTGAACACTTCATTGCAAAGTTTTCCATCATGGTTGGAAGTGCTACTACGGTATATCATATGTAAACATATACCGTCTTACTAATAAACGGTGTATAACTTTTATACAAGGTTTATACACCGTTTATGTGAAATTCGTTACTAATAAACCGTGTATAAGCCTCCTGTGTATACATCTGTTATAGTTATTCATTGGATTGCTTATACAGACCAGGACCCTTGTATAAGCGTTGTATAGCAGCGAGTACTGGAAAAAGAAACGAGTGAGCAGTTTATTTTCGTGGTATTTATTGTCTACATTAATATAATCGAGGTGAAATATTCGCCTTTTCCATTTAACATTGAAAGAATGGACGATAACGTTGATGATCTTCACGATATTTTAAACATAGAAGACATACACCGTTCAGAGGTTATGGACGCTAGACATCTTCGTAAAGTAAAACATTTTAAAGAGACGGAATGGCAATGAATAACTATAAAATAAAATATGGTTGGGCGTATTTTTGTGTAATAATGTGTTACTGATTAATAGACTTTTGATATTGCGAGTTTATTATACATTATCTGACCCTACAAAGATCTTTCTCAAAATTGAGTACCTATAAAATGGGACATATACCTCGAGATAAAAAATGGCATAACTTGAAAGCCATACGTAACATGATTTCCATACTTTGTAGTTGAATTCGCAGAAATATGATGTACAAACGCCTAATAGAAACTTTTTTGATCATACCTTTCGTTTAGCTACAAAACAGGTTTTCCTTTCTCCTGAAAAGTAAGGATTTTGGAATGTGTACCCTTTTCAACTCGCCGATTCAATTACATTTGCTTGCGTTTTCCGTACTATCCCAGTTAGGAGCTATTGCTCTTTTCTTAAGCCTCCCCATTTCTTTTTCTGGCTTTCATTACACAAGCAAGCTGAAGAAATGTTGATATTGGTATAAGCCAATTTCCAGCTGTCTCACTTAGT
Organism: Anabrus simplex; assembly: GCF_040414725.1. Classification (NCBI taxonomy): domain Eukaryota; kingdom Metazoa; phylum Arthropoda; class Insecta; order Orthoptera; family Tettigoniidae; genus Anabrus; species Anabrus simplex. The sequence goes on along the minus strand of NC_090275.1, from coordinate 95,118,902 downwards.
ATTACAACTGCCTTTTCGATATGCCGTGCTACTGTGCGACTTTCCGGAAAGTTTTGCTCGTAGATAACCACCAGAAGCGACCGTAAAGGCGGCGTACGTGCGAAATACGTCAGTGAACTGCAGGAAGAGGTTCCTACGCCTTGGAACGAGTTTATACGTGCTGTATAGTAATACAATGCGTATACCTCGTTTATTAGTAAGAAAATTGTAAAACGCTTATACAGGGTTTATTCACTGTTTAACTAAACAAGAGTTAAACAACTGTATAAGGACTTTTTATTAGTAAGACGGATGATTTAAGAGTTTCCAGTAAGGAAGGCTAAACATCACCGGGTCTGTTCATTGGGCTGGCATAATAATTGCGGGTGTACTTCATTTCCATCGAGTGCTGAACATTAGAAATTGTCCACCACTTCGAAACTAAGGCAACACGTTATGTTTCATGTAGTTCTTATGAGAGTGAATAAATTGAGGAATTTCGCACCTTAAATTATTTTTAAACATTCAAAATTATGTTATAAATATCATTTTTAAAGTTTTATAATATATTTCCATCTATCCAGCAAAGTGTAACTTAAGAGAAAACGTTATTTGACTAAGTAAAATTTGGAAATAATCAGCTTGTTGTTCTCTTTTGCTGTGGGGCTGTCCATCTAGTCTTGCAGAATATGTGTGATTCTAGTTGATTACATGTGATGAGTAGTTGTTCGCGAAGCGTTTTCATAGGTGTAGCAGTGATTTTCCCTATGATGTTACATTTATCATGTTAAATTACCACCGTTTGCAAAATATGTACGTGATCTTTTCGTAATTTCTGGCGGATTGAACCAGATATTGTGTAGCTCTTTCAGTGGTATCAACACAAGTAATTTAATGTCACGCCGGGCTGAGTGGCTCAGACGGTTGAAGCTCTGGCCTTCTGACCCTAAGTTGGCGGGTTTGATCCCGGCTCAGTCCTGTAGTAGTTGAAGGTGCTCAAATGCGTCAGCCTCGTGTCAGTAAATTTACTGGCAGGTAAAACAACTCCTGCGGCACTAAATTCCGACATCTTCGAAAATCCTGAGTTGGTTTATCGTCGAAATGAAGTTATTGCGTGCTACTCTAACCTTCATCAGACGGCAGCTACTGCGCCCACGATGTCCACCATCTTGGTTTTGATATTGCGGTCTGATATATTGTAGTCGGTCTTGAATGGAGATGGAGAATTAAGGAAATACACGCTGTTCCTCACCCTCACTTAAGTTATTGTTATATCTTTCTGCCTTTATTCTGGTATACGCATTACTAAAGCCGACTTCTTCGGTGTTTCTCTGGTGTAAATAATGCAGCTCCCTTCTTGAAATTTGCTATTACTTACCACGCTGTAATAATACAAACAAACAAATATGTTTCATGAACATATGCCGTAAGTCAATAAAAATACACAAAGACTAATAAGGGCCGAATTCATAGTCAGCACTTATACATAAGTGCAACCCTTAAGTAATAAGGGATCACTTAGAATAAGTATTCACTTATATGAGTTTCCATTTCATAGACAGCACTTAAGGCCGGTCTCCACTGATTAACATTTAACAACAACATGTTTAATGTTAAGAGTGTTAAATGTTAACTGGTGCCACCATCAACATGTTCAATGTTAAATGTTGAATACTGTTTCATTTAACATTGTGTCCACACTTAATAAACATTTTAAACTTGACTTTCTTTGTTTATATATAGGCTCTAAATAGTTCATCATAACAATTTGTGGTTATACATTTAGGTGGTGTCTAGTATTTTCAAATAAGGACAATGGACTATGATAAAGAGGATTTCGCCCTTATTGCCACTGTTGCTTCTTGTTATGACTTAGAAATGCAGTTTTATTAGACACATTTCCTCCCCTCATCCTTCTCATTGCTTCAAAAGCAAACCAGTTTGAAGTATAAACTTCGTCCGCTCCCGCACCTAACTTATGATTTTTTTTTCAATACTCGACTGTACTGGGAGCGGAGGGACGCTAGGTTTTTTATCAATGCACTCGCGGGAACAATTAAGGATAATTTAGAATTCCTGTAAAATGTCGGTTTTCTTCATGCATTCCTTTTATGAGACATCTCACAAACAAGGCCTTTCTATTATATCATTAATTAAGTCCAAAGTAATCTTGCTCCACTCCATTTCTGACTAGCGGGCGTGTTGGCCGTGCGTGTAGAGTCGCGCGGCTGTGAGCTTGGATCCGGGAGATAGTAGGTTCGAATCCCACTATCGGCAGCCCTGAAAATGGTTTTCCGTGGCTTCCCATGTTCACACCATTCAAATGCTGGGTCTGTACCTTAATTAAGGCCACGGCCGCTTCCTTCCAACTCCTAGGCCTTTCCTATCCCATCGTCGCCATAAGACCTATCTGTGTCGGTGCGACGTAAAGCCCCTAGCATTCCTGGCTATAAATTTTAGTATAGTGCACAGAGAACGACACACGTGCGCGTACTGTATTTGTAGCTTATAACAAAGAGAATGAGTGTTGCGGAGTGTTGTAACTATAATCCTACTTCACGAGAAGCACGTCGTTTGCATCGTTTGGCTATCTGTTGACATGGAACCGGAAAGGAAGTTGCCGAAGCTGTGCCAACATCTCACGAATAACGAATTGACTTAACATGTTTTCCACTTGGAGCGGAAAACACGCCAACATGTTAAAAGTGTTCACCTCAACATTCTGAGTTAACATGCAAACTCAATTGGAAGACACAATCACAATATACATGTCAATTGTAACATGTTAAATTTAACATGTTGGTGTTAAATGTTAATGCGTGGAGACCGGCCTTAAAAGAGCACACTCACTGATACAGTAAGTATCACTGGAGATCTGACGATGCTGTATATTATGCCCATGCTTCCTGGATCGTGTAGTTCTGGCTACCGAATAGTGGGATGATCTATTGTGATTTGTTTTCGAAGGACATCGCACGATCACGTGCGTAATATTTGAGGTTAAAAGATCGTCTATATTATATTTGGTTATCAGAATGGATAAAACAGCGAGCTGAGACGACACCTGCAAGAACTTGCGCATAATATAGAACAAGTAGACCGACGCAGTTTCTCATCAGAATATGAATGACGTGGGAAAAACTTGTTGTGGACAATGCAAACTACGAAAATGCCCAGAGTCTAATTTTCTTCTTAATATGTTTATAGTTATACAGGTACTCGAACCTATACGAATATTCATCGAAATGTAGAATATCTAGCCTTACAACGCTTTTAATGATTTGACAAGTATATCCGTAGCCGTTATGTTGTAATAGGCCTAATTACTTCCCCAATAAAATGCAAATAGTATGTTTTGATGTGTGATGCCATAATTTCAGAAACTTCTGATATAATCCGGCAAACGATTCGTTGACTAACCTCATATAATTAGCACAGATCAACCTTAAAATAAATGGTGGTAGTGCAACACGTTCTTTTTTCTTATAACTCAGTACAGTTCTTTACTATTCCGTAGGCCTACAGTCTTCATAACTTATCAACTTGTAACACGTTTCCAATTAAGTGAAATACCGGTAATGATGATGGTGATGATAATAATAATAACAACGACCTGAAATTAAGAGGTGGCATACAATCTCAAAACAATATCTTCATTGATGGTGAGATAGTGATTCCTCTAGAGGTTATGTTCACTCTCTCAATCAAAGGAACAAGAATTTCGTAACTCTCACTTTACTAAAACGAAACCTTCATTAAATTGTTGATCACATTACATTTCGACAGGATTATCCATCTCTACTGTGTGCACGGAAAGCATTCTGTGAATGAAATGCAACATATTCAGCAGAATCATTATCCTCCATCTTGCTGCAACATACGTGAGACACTTAAGTGTGTGTGGGAGGTCCACTTATAGCAATAAGTGGGACACTTAAGTAGGTACTAAAAAAAGTAATATGAAATGAAACCTGACTTATAAGGGGCACTTATATATAAGTGCTGTCTATGAATTCGGCCCTAAGCCTGCAAACCGACCCAAGGTCGTGACAACATTAGACGTTGATCATATCGATTCCCAGCCACGTGATGAGTTATGTCATTATCCAGGAAAACGATGTTTTACAAAGTTGTCTTCTGAAGGGGAGGCCAGTGGTTTGCAACAGTTAGGTTCAGTGTATGGTCCTTTTCCAAAGAAAAAACCTAGACAAATATACTGTATTTTGAAGAAAAAGAAAACTTGTGAATTATTGCGTATTTCGAGGATACTTAAATATCACAACCTGGTCATCAATGAAACACACGTCTAGATGGCTCATCAGTAAACGTTAACTCTACGTAATTAAAGTCTTTGTCGAACGTGAAAGGACAATCAAGGATAAAATGAATGAACTAAACAAGTTCTATTTCCAGGAATTCATGCAGCGAATATCAAATAATCAAAAACCGCAGTGATCGCATTTCTAAAGGCGCGCGTGTTACAAGTAGATGAGAATTCTTTCGAAGCGAATTCATTTTGATTCTATCGTTTTACGTCGCACCGACACAGATAGGCCTTATAGCGAAAGTCTAGGAAATCGGAAAGGCCTAGAAGTGGGAAGGAAGCAGCCGCGGCCTTAATTAAGGTACAGCCCCGGCATTTGCTTGGTGTGAAAATGGGAAGCCACGGAAAACCATCTACAGGGCTACCGACAGTGGGGTTCGAACCCACTATCTCACGGCTGCACGACACGACCAACTCGCCCGGATGTTTAAAAAAAAAGTTCATTAATTAGTCGCAAAATCACAACCTACATAACGGAAAGACAAGTTAAAGAAAATATACAACAAGATCAAGTGATTCAGGCATTTAAAAATGACTACAATTTATTCATGAAGAACTTTAATGAGATTCAGATATACAACGAGGACGAATGTGGCTTTAATAAAAAAAATGGCAATGGGGAGAACTCTGGAGGTTAAAGGCACATCTGGTGTAAGAGGTGTTGTACAGACAAAGGGCGCAGCTACCCACTCAAACACCATGAAGCCTAAAGTGTCAAAATCGGGAAAATTAATGCCCAAGTTATTTTTCGTTTTATATGAGCCCTCTGGTATAAATAGAAGAATTGGAAAAAAAAACCCATGGTGCAGTAGCCCCAAAGGGCCATGGTCTACCAAGCGACCGCTGCTCAGTCCGAAGGCCTGCAGATTACGAAGTGTCCTGTGGTCAGCACAACGAATCTTCTCTGCCATTATTCTTTCTAGACCGGAGCCGCTATCTCACCGTCAGATAGCTCCTCAATTGTAATCACGTAGGCTAAGTGGATCTCGAACCAGCCCTCAGATCCAGGTAAAATTCCTGAACTGGTCGGGAATCGAGCTCGAGGCCTCCGAGTAAAAGGCAGGTACGCTGCCGCTGCACCGCGGGATCGGCATTGGGGAAAAATATTTTAAATTTTTAAATTTTAATTGTAATTCGTCAGGAAAGATACGAAAACGTTGTTCATGTCATTTTTGAAAGAAGCATTCCTTCGTTATTCAAGTGCACGAAACTTACTTCTTCCGAACTCTTATTATGGAGCCCACAGTGAAAGAGAAAATGTATAAAAAATGATCAAGGAAGAACATTACTATCTCGGAAAGCTAACAATTAAGATAATACCTGCCAAAACTACGTATGAAGTTCAACCTCTAGACGGATATTCTGATACATGATACGTCAACGATCACATAACGTTGATTTTGATCAGGCAGCGGGTACCTTACAAAAGCAGGACAACATCCTGAAGCTACAATCCTTGGCATTCCAGCAATTCCTCTCTCTGTGATTTCAACACGTACACCAGAACAGTTAGTTTCAGGTCGGACTATCACAAAAGAGCCAAAAGAATTTCCAATTTAAGAATTTAAGAATTTTAAAGGACTACGTAATAAATGTGAAAAAGTGACAGTTATTAGGTGCAGTCCGCCTCTCTGGTGTAGTGGTTAGTGTGTTTAGCTGCCCCCCCCCCCTCCGGAGGCCCGATATTCGATTCCCGGCTCTGCCATGAAAAATGAAAGTGATGCGAGGGCTGGAAGGGCGTCCACTCAGCCTCGGGAGATAAATAGAGTAGAGAGGGTTTCGATTCGCACCTCATCCATCCTCGAAGTGGTTTTCTGTGGTTTCCCAGTTTTCCTCCACCCAAATGCCGAGATGGTACCTAACTCAAGGCCGCTTCCTACCCTCTTCCTTGCCTGCCCCTTCCGATCTTCCTATTCCCCCACAAGGTCCTTTTTCAGTATAGCAGGTAAAGCTGCCTGGATGAGGCACCGGTCCTCCCCCCAGTTGTATCCCGACCCAAAGTCTCACGTTCCAATACACTACTCTTGAGATGCTAGAGGCAGGATCGCTCGCCTGAGTCCGAGAGAAAAACCAACCCTGGAGGGTAAACGGATTAAGAAAGAAAGACTAATAATAATAATAATAATAATAATAATAATAATAATAATAATAATAATAATCGTCATCATCTCCGCCTACTTTCCGGGAAAGAAATCCAAAGGGATCTGGTTTATAGAGGAGGAACATGACCTACAAGAACTGGGGATCTCACATGAGGACATCTTGGAACGTGACTCTTTGAAAAAGAAACTTGGGGAAATACAGAGTTTTCAGCCAAAACCCAAAATGAAAACCGGCAAGAAGTGGACCAAAGAACGGAGGGATGCTCACCGAATAAGAATGCGGGAACACTGGGCAAATGTAAAAGATAGTAGGAGAAAGCGGTTGAAATAGCGTGGTCCATAGAAGAGCGAAACGAGAAACCTTCAAAACATGACGGTCAATGGGGTAAATATTTATTGAAAGATTTCCTTAATACAACATTCCTTGTACTTTATATTTTTACAATTTTCTTAAGTCACACCGACACATACAAGTCTTAGGGCAACGATGGGATGGGACATGGCTAGAAGTGGGAAGGAAAGGACCGTGGTCTGAATTAAGGTACAGCCCCAGCGTAAATGCCTGGTGTGAAAATGGGAAACCATGGAAAACCATCTCCGGGCTGCCGACAGTGGGGTTTGAACCCATTATCTCCTGAGTGCAAGCTGATACCTACGTGACCCAAACCACGCAGCCACTTACTCGGTGCGTTCCTTGTACAATTACCTTTTGGCACTATTGCAACTTTGACATTGCAACATTTAACTGGTCACGGCTGAAAACTGGCTGTCACGTCCCTTGAGGTTTATCGATCGTGATACCAAATGCCAAGCGAATTGGAAATTTATGGCTCATGACAGAAAATGGAAGTGTTTTATCTAACGTTCGGGGAATTAGAGCTCTCTGTCCAGCTTTATCTTCACTAATTATATCCAAATCTAAACAATTTCGTATACTTCTTAGAATTAGGCACTAATCTGGTTCGGTTTAGGAGCCGTTTGGAAACGTTCCGATTTCTAAGGAGTATAACTATGGCTCCAATTTTTTAAATAAAAATATGTGGAGGAAAATCATTAATTCAAGGAATTCATGGATTATGTAGAAAATTGAAGTAGCTAACTTTCATCTTCAGTATTACTTTTTTTTTTTACTTTTTTTTATTATACAACTTGCTCTACGTTGCAACGGCACAGATAGGTCTTATGGCGACGATGGAATAGGAAAGGCCTAGGAGTGGGAAGGAAACGGCCGTGGCCCGTGGCCTTAATTAAGGTACATTCCCAGCATTTTCCTGGTGTGAAAATGGGAAACCACGGAAAGCCATCTTCAGGGCTGCCAACAGTGGGGTTCGAACGCACCATCTCCCGAATACTGCATACTGGCCGCACTTAAGCGACTGCAGCTTAATTAAGGCCGCTTCCTTCCCACTCCTAGCCCTTTCCTGTCCCATCGCCGCCATAAGACCTATCTGTGTCGGTGCGACGTAAAGCCAATAGCAAGAATGATTTGGATCACGGGTTAGCTGGCTTTTTCAGTATATTTGTTAGAATTATTCCCAGTGAATTGGAAAAAGGCCAAGAAGAACAAGTCTAAACATTCAAAATGCTATGCCCATGCGTTCTCTGACTCCACCACACTACAGCCCGTTTAATTCAGTTCAGAGCGCCCAGGGTTCGATTCCCGGCCGGATCGAGGATTTTAACTTTGCCTGCTTACCTGCTCTAGCTCGCGGCTGAGTATTTGAGGTCGTCTCATTCGTTCATTTACATACAAACCACCACACAAACACGCAATAGTGAATACATTCCTCCACATAGGGCTGTCGTCAGGAAGGGCATCCGGCCATAAAACAGGGTCAATAGCATACAAAGTGCCAATCCCAGGTAAATGGGAAAAGGTAAGGAGGAATAATAATAATAAGAAGAAGAAGAATAAGAAAAAGAAGCTGAAGGTCGTTGCCGCGGCTGACCAAGGTTGACGCACTAAATTAATATCCATATCCGCAGGAGTAGGTTATTCTGCAACAGTTAAAAAAAACGGTTGTCTGCGCGCAAACTGTTTAGCGACAAGCGTTGTCTGATAGCAACTGTTTTGCCCAGCACCAATAGTAGAGTTGACCAGTATGACTTCTACTCCCCTCAGTATGATTTATACTCCCCTACTCCCCTTCCACCTCTCCTATCGTGCCTGCTGGTCAGCACTCTCACGGATCAGGCGGCCTTGAAGTACTGGCGAGCGTATTAACCAATTCGAATGCTACATTTTTTAATCATTTAAAAATATACAGCAAGAAATGTTTATGCTTTTCAAGACTCTCTGCAAATCTACAGGTCAAGAGCTTTCGTCAGAATGTTTTAGGATGTCAGTCCGTTCGGCCGTTCTCTTAAAACTGACGTAATAAAGATCAGCCTAGTGTTTTAAATATATAGATTAAAGAAATTAAAGGAAAGAATAAGCTGATAAGACAAGAGGGTTTGACAAATTGTGTTTTTTAATTATTCCTATAATTCCTAGCTTCAGGTGGCTGAAGTGGAAGTGTTTTCTCTGAAAAGTGGGAGGGGGGAGTACTAATCCCCTCTCGCAACCCCCCTAATCGCCGCTACTGATAATACACGTATGAAAACACCTGTTGACAGGTTATTCTCATCCCTACAACCGGGATAAAGAACAGGTATTAATTAGATACATCGAAAATATTTGTTTTAAAGGTGCCGCCATAGGAAGCAGAAGATCCGTACGGAACTTTTAGTACTGTTATACAGTCTGTAAGGAAAAAAGTATGCTTTGTTGTTATAATTATTCCCAGTGAATTGAGAAAAGGCCAAGAAGAACAAGTCTAAACATTAAAAATGCTATGCCCATGCGTTCTCAGAGTCCACCACACTACAGCCCGTTTAATTCAGTTCAGAGCGCCCGGAGTTCGATTCCCGGCCGAATCGAGGATTTTAACTTTGCCTGCTTTCTTGCTCTAGCTCGCGGCTGAGTATTTGTGTTCGTCTCATCACACGTGCTCATTTACATACAAACCACCACACAAACACGCAATAGTGAATACATTCCTCCACATAAGGCTGTCGTCAGGAAGGGCACCCGGCCATAAAACAGGGTCAGTAGCATACAAAATGCCAATCTCAGGTAAATGGGAAAAGGTAAGGAGGAATAATAATAAGAAGAAGAAGAAGAAGAAAAGAAGCTGAAGAATATTGATGATTAATTTAACCACTGTCCGTCTCTGTAGTGTAGTGGTTAGTGTGATTAGCTGCCAGCCCCAGAGGTCCGGAGTTCGATTCCAGGCTCTGCCACGAAATTTGAAAAGTGGTACGAGGTACAGGGTCCACTCAGCCTCGGGAGGTCAACTGAGTAGGAGGGGAGGGGGGGTCGATTCCCTCCTCAGCCATCCTCGAAGAGATTTTCCATGGTTTCCCACTTCTCCTCCAAGCAAATTCCGGTACGATACCTAACTTAAGGCCACGGCTGCTTCCTTCCCTCTTCCTTGCCTATCCCTTCCAATCGACCCATCCTCCACAAAGCCCTGTTCAGCACAGCAGTGAGGCAGCCCGGGAGCGGTACTGGTCCTCCTCCCCAGTTGTATCCCCAATCCAAAGTCTCACTCTCCAGAACACTGCCCTTGAGGCGGTGGAAGTGGGACCTCTCGCTGAGTCCGCGGGAAAAACCGACGCTGGATGTTAAACGGATGAAATGAAATGAAATGGCGTGTGGGTTTTAGTGCCGGGAGTGTCCGAGGACAAGTTCGCCTCGCCAGATGCAGGTCTTTTGATTTGACATCTGTAGGCGACCTGCGCGTCGTGATGAGGATGAAATGATGATGGAGACGACACATACACCCAGCCCCCGAGCCAGCGAAATTAACCAATTATAGTTAAAATTACGGACCCTGCCGGGAATCGAACCCGGGACCCCTGCGACCAAAGGCCAGCACGCTAACCGTTTAGCTATGGAGTCGGACAGTTAAACGGATAATTAAATGAAAATGAAATTTAACTACCGTGTAAACTCTCACTTGAAAATCAAAATATTTTGCAAATTATTATCACTCCATCACATACAATACTACAACAAATCCACTGACACGATTCAGTACGAAAATATGCAATGAACTGTAAACAATACCGCGTGCTTAACATGCATCTGACAGAGATCGATAGCTGCAGTCGATTAAGTGCGGGCAGTATTCGGGAGATAGTGGGTGCGAACCCCACTGTCGGCAACCCTGAAGATGGTTTTCAGTGGTTTCCCTTTTTTCACACCAGGCAAATGCTGGGGATGTACCTTAATTAAGGCCACAGACGCTTCCTTCCCACTCCTAGCCCTTTCCTGTCCCATCGTCGCCGTAAGACCTATGTCTGTCGGTGCGACGTAAAGCAACTTGCAAAAAAAAAAAAAAAAAAGCATGAATCTGAAGCTGAAGCGCCCACAACATGGCGATGCACGAAGGTGTTAAATATTCCGCATAGCATCAGCGAGTTTTGTGAGTCTGGATAAGTAATAATTATGTTGAGGTGTACGTTGTCTCTTCTACTGCCACTCATCTCCGATTACTGTTGCAATTGATGAGTTCGCTCTCAGTACCCGGTAACTTAGTTTAGGGCTGTTAGCTGTTGTTGTTGTTGTTGTTGTTGTTGTTGTTGTTGTTGTTGTTTATACATGAATATGTCTTAAGGCTGAGGGTTATCTGAAAATTACCTTTACGGAAATTAGCGTCCATGCAGGCTGTGATATAAAGTATGAATGAATGGCCAGACAACGTTACCTAGCAGCCGTGTGACAAGTGAGATCATATTACACATGCCCAGTATTTTGCAATGTCCAATGCACTCTGAGTAGCTTGTAGATAAGGCTCTGTGCAAGATGTTGGGCACAGAGGGCACTGAAGCATACGGATTGTTCTTGTCCACATTCACACCTTGTGTCTCTTGTACTGAACCGCATTTCTTCAAGTTATTCCTGAATCTTCCCACTCCTGATCGCAGCCCGTTCAGGGACTTCCACACCGCCAACTTTAATTAGGTCCAGGTGACAACTGCTCAGCTGCTAGCGTCCATCCGCGAAGGTGATGGGTCCTCGTCTTCCACAGCTCCAGCCTTGCCTTCTCTGGTGAGACGGTAAGCACCTTAGATGTCCTCAGGAACCTCCTCCGGAATTCAGACGTTGCCGAGGAGGGCTATGTCCATGCAGCGGGTGGGCGCTGTTTTGTTCCACTCTAAGGGTACGAACATACCGAAGATGCATCGCAGCTCGCGGTCGCGGTTTAGATCGCGGTCGATGCCTCGATGTCACCTCCTGGTAACTCAAACACACAGTTTTAAATGGAACAGTTCATATCAAAGATGCTCGCTTCCATTCACCATCGCGATTTACCAGGAGGTCTAGCTCGATGACAAGAAAGTCTGTGTTCTCATCGCTGTAGAACGGGAGGCATCGATGTAGCTTGCTCCTGATTGGCTTTCCCGGATTGAAATCACACGATATATCCCCCCGTTCTACTGTGCCCTTGATCCGGGTGTTCAGAGCCAGCGTGTGCATTCGTGTGGTAGTTATTGTACTTCACAGTATCAGTTTTTGATTCCACATTGTTGTATATGTATTGGAACGTCTCAAGGAACACTCTCATGTATGAATGGAATCTGTCCGCGTGGTGTTTCAGTTCTTCAAATAAGTTGTGATATTCCCCCAGCGCCTGCCTTCTTTTATTTATAGGATGAGCATTCCACTGGCGGGCTGACTGATTTGAAAGTAGCCACCATCGTGTGCTTATGCACAATGAATCACTATCTCCACTGTGTACTTGTAAAAGCTCAGCAATGGAGGATAAATTATCTTTAATTTGAACGCGGAGATTACGTCCACTCACGTTAAACACATCTCAGAACACTGAAAGGTAAACCTCCCCGGTATGTTCACCCTCCATCGACCGCGACGTAAACCTCGACCGCGACTGCGAGCTGCGATGCATCTTCGGTATGTTCGTACCCTAAGCCTCTCCCTCCTGGCAGCTACTTCACAGGGTGGCGCTATTCGAGCCAGGTAATAGAGCGTATCTCTCAGATTAGGCTTGAAAGAATCTGTAATCAACCTACAGGTTTCATTGTGAGCCGTATCTGCCTGTCTGGCATGAGACGAACTGTACCGGACTGGGGAAGCATATTCAGCAGCAGAAAATCATAGTGCCATTGCTGAAGTTCGAATTGTTTGAGAGTGAGAGCCCCATTGTGACCCTGCCAATTTGTGAAGAAGATGGTTTCGTGTGGAGATTTTCATCTTATTCCTCTTACAACGGGTTTGGAACGTAAAAGTTCTCCCAGATAATGAAAGCTGCGAGGTATTTTAGAGTGTGACAGTGCTGCAATTGGATATCTGACTATTCTAGACGTAACTCACGATGAACTTCCCCATTCCTTAAATGGAAAGCACATACTTGTGCCTAAGAAGGATTGGGTCTGAGTTAGTTCTGATTGTAGTACCTTAAAAGCTTACTAAGGGCAGTTGTCAGATTTCTCTCTACGGACTTATGCACTAAGGGCTAGAACATCTGCATATCAGAAGCTTCTTGTACTTGGGGTCAACGACTGGTCTTGGTATGGATGTTGAAGAGAACTGAAGGCAAGACGCTCCCCTGAGGTAAGCCAAATTTTCTGTGCTCTCCAATGACTGCGCTGACTTGGAAGTCAACAAAAAATCCTGTGGTTCTGAAGGAGAGTGCTGATCAGTCTAGTTAGATGGAAGTCCTTAGTTAGATTGAACACCTTGACATGGAGTAACACAGGAGCGTCGGTTGGCGACCACGGGGCTCTTAGCTGAGCCCTGACATTGCTTCCACTTCCTTGTACCAGGCTCGTCACTTTCATCTATCCTATCCGACCTCCCTTGGTCAACTCTTGTTCTTTTCTGACCCCGACGGTATTAGGTTCCCGAGGCCTAGGGAGTCCTTCCTTTCGTGACCCTTGTCTTTCTTTGGCCGATGTCTTCGTTTTTCGAAGCGTCAGATCCCTTCCATTGTTTTCTCTCTTGTTAGTGTTATGTAGAAGATGGTTGGCTAGTTGTATTTCCTCTTAAAACAATAATCACCACCACCTGTGATGTAAAGTATGGATGGATAACCAGACAAGGTTACCTAGCAACCGTACAGGCTGTCTTATGACTGGCAGTCACCTGAAATTATTGATACAAAATGTTATCTAGTAACCGTTGATGAATGGCCATGACTGAGAGAATATGACATATTCATATTTCACAAAGGGAAAAGTTTTTCTTTTCTTTTCTTTTCTTTTCTTTTCTTTTCTTTTCTTTTCTTTTCTTTTCTTTTCTTTTCTCGTCACTGACGGCACGGCTGGCTCGATGCGTCACTCTAATCAGCCTTGACAATCGCTAGCATAAGCTAGTTAGAGGAAGTACAACTAGGCAACCATACTCTATATAACACTAATCAGAGAGAAGAAATGGAAGGGATCCGATACTTCGAAAAATGAAGGTATCGGCCAAAGGAAGACAAGGGCCACGAAGGGCGTGAAAATGAAAGACTCCCTAGCCCCCTGAAACCTAATAGCGTCGGGGTCGGAAAAGAACAAGAGTTGACCAAGGGAGATCGGATAGGATAGATGAAAGTGAGGGACCTGGCATGGGTAATTGGAAGCAATTCCAGGACTCCGCTAAGAACTGCGTGGTCGCCAACCCACGCTCCAAAGTTCAGAGCCTTGGGGCCCCTTTTAGTCACCTTTATGCCAGCCAGGGGATACCGTGGATATTATTCTACCGCCCCCACCCACAGGGGGATGTAATTGGAAAGTGTCTCCTTAATGCCGGTGGGGCGCTGGTAGCACATGATACTGACAAAGAGCTGTGTACCGTAATTATCGTATTTCCAGTCTCAGATATATTGTTTTGTTGTTTTAGTGTTGCTAATGGGTTCGTAATAAGGTGTTTGCTATTGAGAAATGACGCGCTAATTCGTTTGGTTTTTATTGTATAGTAATTTTTTTTAATATTTCCTGCAGACAAGGGCAAATATAATGAGTGACTGAGAACTATGTGTCGCAATAACTTCGTCCCAAGCAGTAATTCTCCTTGTAATGTTGTCTGTAGCCTTCATTTAAAGAAATGTTTATTCATCTGTACGCAAAATTAGGAGACAAAAGAAAGGTTCTGTACCATCACTGGTGGTGGTGGTAGTGTATTGTAGTGTATTAAGAGGAAGTACAACTAGGCAACCATCCTCTATATAACACTAATCAGAGAGAAAACTGGAAGGGACCCTACACTTTGAAACATGAAGGTATCGGTCAAAGGAATTCGAGGGCCATGAAAGGCGTGAAAATGAAAGAAAGACTCCTTAGGCCTCGCAACCTAATTACGTCGGGGTCGGGAAGGAACAAGAGTTGGCTAAGGGAGGTCGGATAGCCTAGACGAAAGTGCGGAGCCTAGCACAAGTGGCAGAAATACCAGGACTCAGCTGAGGGCTCCGTGGTCGCCAACCCACGCTCCCAAGTTCAGATCCTCTGCGACTCCCTTTTAGTTGCCTCCTACGACAGGCAGGGCATACCGTGGGTTTTTACCATCAGTGTTCCCTAACTATCCTACTTATAATATGACATTATGGGAGTTGATTCCTCGTCGCAATACTAGGCAAAGGTATATTTTTCATCTGCCTAAAGTGAGAACTGTGGCTGGGGCTAACTCGTGGGTTCTGAGGGCACTAACATCACTGAATGAGGTGGGAGAATCAGTGGATCTTTTCCACTCACCCCCGTCTAAAATCAGACGTACCCTAGCGACCTCATGAATGTAAGGCCCTCTCTGTAAAATATGTGTATATAAATGTTTCTAGATGTAATTTAATAATGTTAATTATTTAAGGAGATTCAGTTTTATTTATTTATTTATTTATTTATTTATTTATTTATTTATTTATTTATTTATTTATTTATTTATTTATTTATTTATTTATTTATTTATTTATTTTAAGGTGTTGTAAATATGCATATATAAAGGTCTCTAGATTTAGTTTGAACATTGTTATTATTTTAGGAACTTAGTGTTATTCATTTAAGGTTTATTTGTTGCATATTATGTTTTATTTGTTCATCTTTAATTGGACAAATCACCTGTTGATGATAGATAAATCTATCTATCTATCTATCTATCTATCTATCTATCTATCTATCTATCTATCTATCTATCTATGGCTATTACGAAGCATCCACAAAGAAAAAAAATTTTTTTTTAAAGGAACTCAAGAGTTGAAGCTGCTTATGGTTTTCAAAATTCCGATGCAATCTGTTCAAGATCCAATGATGAAAGCACAGGCAATTTTGAATCTAAAATTGATAAGGGTGATGATCACGATAATAATAATAATAATAATAATAATAATAATAATAATAATAATAATAATAATAATAATGGCGCGTGGTCTCCGGAGAGGCCTCGTTCAATCTTTCGAGTTGACGTCTTATAGGCGACCTGCTCGTCCATGAGTATCTATTCATATATGATGAATTCTAATAATGAAGGCGGCACACACAGTCAGCCCCGAGCCATCCAAATTAAGCAATGAAGGTTAAAATCCCTGACCCGTTCGGAAATCGAACCCAAGACTTCTAGGATCAAAGGCCAGTACGCTTAGCATTTAGCCATGGCACCGGGTACCCAGACTGATGCCTCAGACATTGAAAAAATGAAAAAAAAAAACAACTATAAACCGGTTGCGTGTGAAAGTAACTGAACTGTACTTTACAAGAGAAACAGGAATAACTGGCAAAGCTATAAATACAACTTAGTGACATCAACAACGATACTTTCTACAGTAAATTAGAGGTTTTGAAGAAAAAACAGCTTACGAAGTTTTTACTTAAAATAATCTTCTCTCGGTGACTTCCTTTATGTAAAACGCCAGTAAAACATATGAAACCGGGCGAGTTGGCCGTGCGGTTAGAGGCGCGCGGCTGTGAGCTTGCATCCGGGAGATAGTGGGTTCGAATCCCACTGTCGGCAGCACTGAAGATGGTTTTCCGTGGTTTCCCATTTTCACACCAGGCAAATGCTGGGGCTGTAACTTAATTAAGGCCACGGCCGCTTCCTTCCAACTCCTAGACCTTTCCTTTCCCATCGTCGCCATAAGACCTATCTGTGTCGGTACGACGTAAAGCCACTAGCAAAAAAAAAAAAAAAAACAACAACATATGAACGAAATGTAAACAGAAAGTATACATTAAACTTAAATAGGATTGTATTGACATATTTCTGTTGTCCAAATATTTATTTTTTTCAGGAAGCTACGCTGAATATTTCAGTAGAAAAGAATAAAGAAGGCCCACCTCTGTGGTGTAGGCCTACTGGTTGGTGTGATTACCTGCCACCCCCGGAGACCCGGGTTCGATTTCCGGCTCTGCCACGAAATTTGAAAAAATGTGGTACGAGGACTGGAACGGGGTCTACTCAGCCTCAAGAGGTCAGCTGAGTTGAGGGGAGTTCGATTCCCATCTCATCCACCCTCGAAGTGATTTTCTGTGTTTTCCCACTTCTTCTCCTTCCCTTTTCCTTGTGTATCCCTTCTAATCTTCCCATCCGCTCCACAAGGCCCTTGTTCAGCATTGCAGGTTAGACAGCCTGGGTGAGGCACTGGTCCTCCTTCCCAATTGTATCCCCGACCCAAAGTCTCACGCACCACGACACTGCCCTTGAGGCGAAAGAGGTCGGATCCCTCTCCGAGTCCGGGGGACAAACCAACCCTTTGAAATGAAAACTGGTCGCTAGGGACATCCTCATGTGTCATCTGTGGTAACAGGTGTCGAGCTGCGTGTTTCATTCAATGTATGAAAAACAAGTGGTACTCGCAGCACGACAATAATTATTTTAAAGAAACTCAGTTCGCCATCGTAATTCAGAAACTACAGTGAATGACCTCGGGAGCTACATTTTATTTCCAGTTATCAAAATTTCGAAATATGGAGAATATCGTTTTTGAGCACGTATAGCACATTATTGAATCATATGTATCTACGGGCTGATACTGAATACATTATTTTTAACAATACTGTATTTTAAAATATACAAATAAATTCTATTTTACGGCAACACTTTAAATGTAGCCGCCTCTGTGGTGTAGTGGTTAGCGTGATTAGCTGCCACCCCCGGAAGTCCGGGTTCGATTCCCGGCTCTGCCACGAAATTTGAAAAGTGGTACGAGGGCTGGAACGGGGTCCACTCAGCCTCGGGAGGTCAACTGAGTAGAGGTGGGTTCGATTCCCACCTCAGCCATCCTGGAAGTGGTTTTCCGTGGTTTCCCACTTCTCCTCCAGGCGAATGCCGGGATGGTACCTAACTTAACCACGGCCGCTTCCTTCCCTCTTCCTTGCCTATCCCTTCCAATCTTCCCATCCCTCCACAAGGTCCCTGTTCAGCATAGCAGGTGAGGCGGCTGGGCGAGGTACTGGTCATACTCCCCAGTTGTATCCCCCGACCAAGAGTCTGAAGCTCCAGGACACTGCCCTTGAGGCGGTAGAGGTGGGATCCCTCGCTAAGTCCGAGGGAAAAACCGAACCTGGAGGGTAAACAGATGGTGATGACTTTAAATATAACGCTTATTATAGTAACTTTTTGGAAGACAAGATACAGTACATCCAGTAGTAAAACAAGAAACATACCTCCGTTAACACGTTGGGGGAAAAATACGTTAGTCTCTTCTGTTTGTCACTGTTAACCTTTTCTCCCTTCACGTTGTAACTTCTCGTTAACACCTCGCAGCCGAGATTGGTAAATGGAGCTTGTCATCCGCGACTTCAGGGGTTGCTTTCGTACGTGACCGGTAATTAATTCGCACCGGAGAAACAGCGAGGCTTCGCCGATTTTCCTTATCACCAGAAGTTTTAGTTTTTCGGCTTCCCTCACATTAGCGCCCAGCATCAATATAAAGCTTTCTTTACTTGTTATCTGTTCCTCACAAACCACAAATGCCGTACTGCACAGTTATGTTGCACAAAATTCGAGTTACAGCGCATTTTTTTTTTTTTCAAGAGAGGAAAGGTTTGCTTCGAAAAATCGAGAAATTCGTGTAACCGTGAAGAATAGGACAGACGGCCGCTAAATTTAAGTTACTTCGAGATATTGAAAATTCGAGTAATCGAGGTTCGAGATATCGAGGTTTGAGATATCGAGGTTCGACTGTACTTGAAAATTTGATAGTAAACTTATCCGCAGTCACAGCCACATAATTTACTATATGGGGTTTAAATTTGATCAGCTGTCTTGGGACTCGTGATAGCGTGAGGGTTTATAGGCGGCAGCCTGTTGTACTCTGCCTATTGGGTAATCCGGCACTGGTTTTCGGAGACGTCCGAGGTACCGAAATGTTTTCCTGCAGGAGTTCTTTTACGTGCCAGTAAATCTTCTTAATCTGTTTACTCTCCGGGGTTGCTTTTCCCTCGGACTCAGCGAGGGATCCCACCTCTACCGCCTCAAGGACAGTGTCCTGGAGCATGAGACATTGGGTCAGAAGATACAACTGGGGAGAATGACCAATACCTCGCCCAGGCGGCCTCACTTGCTATGCTGAACAGGGTTCTTGTGGGGGGATGGGAAGATTGGAGGGGTTAGGCAAGGAAGGGGGAAGAAAGAGGCCGCGGCCTTAAATCAGGTTCCATCCCGGCATTTGCCTGGAGGAGAAGTGGGAAATCACAGAAAATCACTTCCAGGATGGCTGAGGTGGGAATCGAACCCACCTCTACTCATTTGACCTCCCGAGGCTGAGTGGACCCCGATCCAGCCGTCGTACCACTTTTCAAATTTCTTGGCAGAGCTGGGAATCGAATCCGGGCCTCAGGGGGGTGGCAGCTAATCACACTAACCACTACACCACAGAGGCGGACGCCAGTAAATCTACGCTCATGAAATTGCCTCATAGCTCCTTCAAATAACACCGGACTGAGCCGGGATCGAACCTGCCGACTTGTGCTCAGAATCCCAGTGCTCTACCGCCTGAGCTGCTCATATCAGCAAACGAAATTAAATATCTAGTCGGCCTTTCTCTTTTAACCATGAATTATGTAATACTGTTTTCCCCTGAAGTAAATGGATGTTAATAAAAACTTTAAAGATTTGATAATATTTGACTTTATTACATGTTTTATTAAAATTTGGGCCCGCCTCTGTGGTGTAGTGGTTAGAGTGATTAGCTGGCACTCCCGGAGGCTCGGGTTCGATTCCCGGCTCTGCCACGAAATTTGAAAAGTGGTACGAGGGCTGTAACGGGGTCCACTCATTCTCGGGAGGTCAACTGAGTAGAGGTGGGCTCAATTCCCACCTCGGCCATCCTCAAAGTAGTTTTCCGTGGTTTCTTACTTCTTCGCCAGGCAAAATGCCGGGATGGTACCTAACTTAAGGCCACGGCCTCTTCTTTCCCTTTTCCTTGCCTCTCCCTTCCAATCTTCCCCTGTTCCTTGGTTTTGATATTTTAGCGTCGGACCAGTTCGATTCCACCGCCTGTGCTAACCGGGATCCCTCGCTAAGTCCGAGGGAAAAACCGACCCTGGAGGATAAACAGATTGAGAAAGAAATATTAAAATTTGAAGGTAATTAAATACTTTTTTTTTTTTTTTTTTTTTTTTTTTTTTTTACAATTTGCTTTACGTCTGTGACGTGGTCAATTGCCTATGGGCCATACGGAGTTTCATCCGGCACTGCCGAAGACCGTAAAAGCAATAATATTATCATCATATTTCGTTAACACCTGTCATGCGGTACAGTCGTCCCCGCCGAGTAGCGCACATGCGTCTTACCTGAAAGCCCCGGTTCGATTCACGGCCACATTGAAGAATTTTACCTGGATCTGAGGGCTTGTTCGAAGTCTACTCAGCCTACGAGATTACAATTGAGGAGCTCTCTGACGGTGAAATTAATAGCGGCCTCAGTCTAGAGAGCAAAGAATAACTCCCGAGATGATTCGTCGTGCTGACCACACGACATCTCAAAATCTGAGCAGCGGTCGCTTGGTAGGCCATGGCCCTTCAGGGCTGTTGCGCCATGAGGTTTAGTTTTATCATGTGGTATACATATTCTCCATCAGAACTTGCGGTCATGACTCCGATATAGTCCCGTTCGAATTTTTCGTATCTGAAAATCTTAAGGCACCACACTCGGGGAACTGGAGTTGGAAAATGATGAAGACGATGATGATGACCTTAAGGGATTGTTGCAGAGAACTCCTTGGCTGCAGAAAAACTAACCCATCAACGACGAGAATAGCACATAGTTAACCCAAAATTAAGTCTTAAAACCGTTCTCTTACCTTGATAAATCTATCCATGTAATCCATTCTGCCGAGGTCCTCGGCGGTTACCGGCCGCCTCCAGTCCTCACTGAAGATCTCCCTGAGTTCCTGAACCACTTTCACTTGAAGGTCAGGATGCAGGCCCAGCATAACGAGAACGAAGTTTAGAGAAGTGGCCAACGTGCCATGAGCAGTAGCTATCGCAGTACACACCTCGTCTGTCATCTTCTTGGACACCAGATTACCCTCCTCTGCAGAAACACGAATTAAGACATCCAGAAACGATTGCCTTTTACCTTCAGTACCTTTCTTTATCCTTGAGGCAATCGTTTCTTCAACGAAATTTCGGAAAACTTTCTCGACAATCTTCTGTTCTCTTCCTCTAGATGTAAGGTAGTACAGATAGTCAAAAGACAGCCAAGGTCTAACAGACCGCTCGTTGAATAATGCTAACATTCTCTCAGTATTTTGAATGAAAGGATCCCCTTTGTTTTTCTGTGCATTGACATTAATGCCAATAATAGTTTCCCAGACTGCATCCAAAATGCATAACCCTACGATAGGGTAAGGATCAAACGGAGAACCATCAGCTAGCAAGGTCAGTTTGGTGATTAAAGTTTGCGAGTGATTGTTGAACTCTTCCAAGTACTTTTCCAATACATCAGAATTGAAAAGACGATCAATAGTTTTGCGTTGCTTTCTCCACTGTTCTCCTCCGTTCGCATCAAGTTCACTTCCTAAAAATCTAGTCATAACTTTCTCCAGGTAACAATCAGTATTGAGCAGTCCGTGTTTAGCGAGAATTTCCACGTCTTCCGGTTTAGTGACCACCACGTACAAGGATGGTCCTACCCAGATACGAAATGGGCTAAACATGTGCATCGTCACTAACACTCGAGCTACTGATAACGACTTGTCAGCGTCGTACAGAGACAAATTCGCGTTCCCTAGCAACGGTATTGTTGGCGGGCCTGGTAGGTGGCGTGACAGTTCCCGGCGGTGACGCCCTGACCACCAGATCTTAAGGATGACAAGGGTTAACGCGACCAGTGCCAGACCCAACATGCTTGCGCGGGAGACGTGAAACTACTGAGCATGTTCACTTACTTTCACGACGAGAGCGATGTTGTTTTATTTCCACAGCTCGCTCTCCTTGGCCTTGTTCCGCTCCTCAACGAGAAAGACTACCGTATAAACAAGACCTCTAGTTAAAAGGTGGCTGGGTCAATGATCGCAGCAGTGCGTTCGTTTTAGAGCCTGTTCAGGGTCGGATTTAGGTACAGTACTGACCCTAGATAGTGCTAAAATTTGCTGCCCCTCCCTCAAGAAACGAAATAATTTATAAGCGGCTGTACACAGACATGCGCGTAGTTTGAGCATTTCGATGGGGGGGGAGTTAAGTATTAGCTGCGGGCCCATGGGCTTCGCTTTTGAGAGCAATTCGCAACCACAAAACTCTTCCTAATATCTCTATCTTTCCTTTACTATTCTATACTCATAACTTTAATTTAATAACGAAACTTCTGTAAGGTAAATAATAGTTGCAAGAATTAAAAGTAGACCTAATTCAAATATATTTATTACTTGGCTTGTTTATATCCGTAAACGTAAGAACCAAGCAGACAACATGGACAAAACACAAAAATTTTCTTTGTTTTACATAACCTCATCACATCGTATTTTTACTCAAAACGAAGTCTTCGATTTGAATTTAAGTCATTAATTACTTTTGAAAAGGTGACATGAATACTCCTTTTGATAGCCACACAGTCAAAGAGCATAACTAGAGCCTGCGCGGATATACAAAATATTATTCGCATCCACTCTGCGTCCGGAAATGGTTATCCGCGGATATTGTAAATATTTAACTATAGTATATTACACCCAAAGTACTGAAACGGATAGATCTGTTAACATAATACAATAGGCCTGACACCTGACACCAGAACTCCTACAGTCACAGGTTTATGAGGGATTTTCTCTTGCGACAACTACCGACGTATTTACCTTTGTTCCTTCCTTCCATTAATTGCTGGCAGGAGCCAGTTAGGTCACGGTCAGATTTACGGCTGTATGGTCTCGAGGCTCTTTATATATCACCATTCTCCCATACCACTGTGAAGGATCACCTATAGTATACCTAGAGTATACCTGAGCGAAAATTATTATTCATTATTTAGAAATTATCAGCAAATTATCCGCACTGTCATACAGTTTGCATCCGCAAAGAGACTGACTTCGCGGATATCCGCATCCGTGCAGGGCTCTAAGCGTGACCTGTCCTGGGCGATCGTGTTCCTGCAGTATGTTTCTAACCGCTGCAGGCATGAAAAAAATCCTTCTCACAGGAAGCTGAATTCATTGGAACTTTAAAAGCAAAATGTGGAGGTTCCATACAAGTGAACACACTTCTCAAATATTTCTATGCAAGAAACGGCAGATACTTTTTTGGGTGATATATTTGTTTTTTGTATCTTCCGTTTTGTTTCAGCGAGAAAAAAATAAACAGAGTAACGAAGAACGTACTTATAAATTATGCATTTCTACATCTTTAATATTACGAACATTTTGTTTTCTTCGGGTGAGAGGGGGGGGGGGAGGAGGAGGGGGACTGCCGACCCTGAATTACGACTCTGTACACAGATCATGTTTAAAGTGAAGCACCGAGCGAATGGCTGCGTCGTTTGGTGCACGTAGCTGTCAGCTTGCATTTTCGGGAGATAGTAGGTTCGAACCCCACTGTTGGCAGCCTTGAAGATATATTTCCGTAGTTTCCCATTTTCACACCAGACAAATGCTGGGGCTAAACCTTAATTAAGACCACGCAGGTTCCCGATTACTTGGGGGGGGGGTTAGAACCCCCTCCAAAATAAAATAAACAGAAAATGCCAATAAACAAGTGACAGTCAACTCAATTGGCTCTTTGGAACATTCACAGAGACATAATTGTAAAACCACCAGATTTCTTTAATCTATTTTCTAAGAAGCCTCGAAATTTGGATTTTAGATCATAAATTGAACATACCATTCGGCGTAAAACTGTTGACCTTGATCGTATTGTTCCATTTCTGTATTTTAATGCAAAATTGTGTACTGTACTGGTACTGCAATCTTAATATCAAAATACAGTAGACCGCATTAGTCCAGACTTTGCTTAATCCGGACAGCCATTTAATACTAATAATAAATATATTTTTCAAGTGGCGAAGTTAGGGCGCATGGCCCTCTCTGACACTTAACCACACTTATGATACTTTTCTGCAGATATATTAAGTTATACTTTAGTAGAATTACATGACGCTAACTCTCTCACATTTATAACAAACAAACCCCATGGCACTACAGCCCTTGCAGGGCCTTGGCCTTCCAAGTGACCGCTGCTCAGCCAGACGGCCTGCAGATTACGAGGTGTTATGTGGACAGCACGACGAATCCTCTCGGCCGTTATTCTTGGCTTTCTAGACCGGGGCCGCTATCTCACCGTCAGATAGTTCCTCATTGTAATGACGTAAGCTGAGTGGACCTCGAACCAGCCCTCAGATCCTGGTAAATATCCCTGACCACCGGGCGAGTTGGCCATGCGGTTAGGGGCGCGCGGCTGTGAGCTTGCATCTGGGAGATAGTGGGTTCGAATCCCACTGTCGGCGGCCCTGAAGATGGTTTTCCATGGTTTCCCATTTTCACACCAGGCAAATGCTGGGGCTGTACCTTAATTAAGGCCACGGCCGCTTCCTTCCAACTCCCAGGCCCTTCCTATCCCATCATCGCCATAAGACCTATCTGTGTCGGTGCGGCGTAAAGCCACTAGCAAAAACTCCCTGACCTAACCGGGAATCGAACCCCGGGCATCCGGGTAAGAGGCAAGCACGCTAACCTCTACATCGCGGGGCCAGCTAATTATTAAGCTAAGTGTGTGTAAATATATTTATTTTCCTACTAGTGTTCGCCTAATTCACAGCCACAAGCCGCCACTGCAACTCCATCCTCTGCTGTCAACTTGAACCTTTTGGAGCAGTCTTGTTCACCTCATTCACTGAGGCACCAGGATCCAATCAACACACGCCCTCGTTCTGTAACTGCAGCACATGCATAATCCATTACTTTCACTTCCACCAACAATAATAATAGACTACCAGTTCCTAACTACTCGCATGCAGGCTACGTAAGACGGTTATTCGGCACGGCGCGGTCGCTGCTCGGGGCGGCCAGGTGGATTAGAAGTTGGTTCAAAAATAAAAACTGAAAGCACATTTTCATATATCGCTGCACTTATTTATTTATTTATTTATTTATTTATTTATTTATTTATTTATTTATTTATTTATTTATTTATTTATTTATTTCCAAGCTTCAAGATATTAGACTGCAGGCTTGCAGCACTGTCTGCCATTAAGGCACTTGCGCTTTCTGGTCGCTGCGACAGAAAAATCGCTGTCGCAGTATTTTATTCTTATGCACGCACTACAACTGATAAATCGTTGATTCTTTGCGATTGCACGATAGATAATGTACTAATTTGTCGAACTTTGCTTACCTAAAATTTTGCTAAATCAGAAGCAGGCCTGAATGGAATAGCATATTATGGCTTTTAGTGTTGGGAGTATCCGAAGACATGTTCGGCTCGCCTGGTGCAGGTCTTTTGATTTGACTCCCGTGGGCAACCTACGCATCGTTATAAGGATGAAATAATGATTAAGATGACACATACACCCAGCCCCCATGCGAGCGGAATTAACCAATGATGGTTAAAACTCCCAACCCTGCCGGGAATCGAACCCGGGACCCCTGTGCCCAAAGGCCAGCACGGTAACCATTTAGCCATGGAACCGGACTAAATCAGAATTTAAAAAAGATGTTTAAATTTTGCTCAAATGGAAGCTATGGCCTTCTTCAGAACATTTAGAAACGTTCTTATGGAGATTTCTTTTTTCAAAGCATGTCTGTTCGTCGCTTACTTCAGTATTATTTGAGTATCTTATGATGCACATAATTAATTTCATTAATATGTCAGTGTTGCAGTCGTGCTAATTACTTGGAGCCCCCCAAGTTATTAGAAATACCTCCGCCGATCACAATATTATTATTGTTGGATCCTTTTATTGCTTTTAATGTTTAATACGCTAATAATGAACGCGATTGCCCTAATTATTGGTTTTAGTTCCTTGTATCAAAAAGTATAGGCTTATGTGCGAACGGTACTTATATGTAATAACATGTCCTGACTGACTGACTGACTGACTGACTGACTGACTGACTGACTGACTGACTGACTGACTCATCATCGCCGAGCCAAAACTACTGGACATAAAAATTGGGAGGATTTTTGGATATTCCGTCGCTAAGGGGGTGAGAAGGGGGTGAATTTTAGAATGAGAATATATGTATATCTCAAAAACTGAACAGCTTAAAGACGTGAAACTTGGTATTTGGAATCTCATTGAAAAATAAATACATATTTCTTTTTAAGGAAAATTCACTTAAGGGGGTATAAATAAGTGAAAAGGGGGTTGATCCTTTTCATGAGGATGCTTATGTCTCAACAACTGAAGATGTTACAGACGTGAAAATTGGTACATGGAATCTCCTTTTAAAATAAACACACATTTTTTTGTTTTCGGAAAATCCACTTAAGGGGGTGAAAAGATGTGGAAAAGGGGGTGAATTTTCAAAATGAGTACATCCCATAAAATTAACATATTGCAGACATAAAAATTGGCACTTGGAATCTCCTTTCAAAATAAAGAAACAAGCACATTTTTGTTTTCGGAAAATCCACTTAAAGGGGTTTAAAAGAAATGAAAATGGGGTGAATTTTTAAAATGAGCATATCTCGAAACTTAATATGTTACAGACAAAAATTGGTATTTGGAATCTCCTTTAAAAATAAAGGAACATGCATTTTTTGTTTTCGGAAAAGCCACTTAACGGGGGTTAAAATAAGTGAAGAAGGAGTTGAACTCTTTTTATGAGGATACTTATATCTCAAAAACTGAAGATGTTACAGAGGTGAAAATAGGTATTCGGAATCTCCTTTAAAAATAAAGAAACTCCTTTGTTTCCGACTTGAAAGAGGACTGTTTCTCACATGTAGAGTTCCATATCGCATGTTCCAGAGTTAGCTCTGCCAGTAGCCATAATTGGTTACTTCCCGTGGCACGAGGACTGGGTGTATGGGCCGTCTTCATCATCATTTCATACTTATCACGACGCGCATGTAGCCTACGGGCGTCAAATCAAACGACCTTCACCAGGCCTCTCCGGAGTCTACACGATATTTCCTTGCAAAATTTATAAGTTTGTCATCACCGCTTGGTACGTTGTCAGATATTTTTGGTGCTATTCTAAAATTCATGCAGTCAGACAGTGAAGACAATAATATTGGTTGAACTGCGACTTAATGGTCGCTTGTGCGCGCAGATTCATTCCTTTCTATGTGGCTCATTCCGAGACAGCGGCAGTCGCGTCGCCGAGAAAATAGGTCTGATTGCATCTTTTTTAATCGCTCCGATTTCGAGAGTTGGAATACGACGATAGCTCCGGTGTTGTGAAAAATGGCGTGTTGTCACCGTTTACATATTAAATGGGACTAATATATTTATTCTTCCTCAAATTATTGAGGTTGCCAAACCGACAAAGTACACTGACTTAGCAAATGTCATGGGATAGTCACCTAATAGCGTATGGGGCCTCCTCTGACCCTGAGAACTGCAGTGAGACGCCGTGGAAGTGAGTCGACAAGTCCCTGGCAGTCCTCTGGACCCAGCTGACACTAAATCGTTTGCAGAGCGGCCGCCAGTGCTGGTCTGTTCGTGGGTGCAGGATCCATGGCACGGAGCCTGCATTCCAGAACATCCCAGATATGCTCGATAGGGTTCATATCGGGGCTCCTGGGTGGCCATGGCAGTCGTTGCACCTCCGCTGCATGTTCCTGGAACCATTCCCGGGTGACGTGGGAGCGATGTGGCGGCGCGTTATCATCTTGAAACACCGCAGAACCGTCTGGGCGCTGGAAGGCCAAAATGGGTGGAGATGGTCTCCGAGCAGCGTACCATTCAAAGTCTCTTCCAGAACAACTAGGGGGCCCATTCCATACCAGGAAAATGTACCCCAGGCCATAACAGAGACACCAGCGCCCTGGACCACACCTTCGAGGCAGGCGGGATCCATCGCTTCATGTGGTCTGCGCCATACACGGTGCCTCCCATCGGCATGTTGCAGTTGAAATCGTGATTCGTCCGACCATATCACGTTACGCCATTGTTCCAGTGTCCATCCCTGGTGACTGGCGACAAATGCGCGTGGTTGTGCCCGATGACGTTGGGTTAACAGTGGCACCCGTGTGCGGCGCCGGCTCCCATACCCCATTGAACCCATGTTCCTACGGATTGTCCACTGGGAGACGTGTCTAGCACGTTCTGTGTTGAATTGAGCCGTGATTTGTTGCACGGTTGCCCGTCTGTCACTATTGACAATCCGTCTCAGATGTCGCCGGTCGCGGTCATCGAGGGTGGCTGGACGGCCGGTCGTTCGTCTGTGGTCGGTGACACCCGCATTCAACCATTCACGATACACCCTGGACACGGTTGATCGTGTGAAGCCGAATTCCCGCACCACTTCCGAAATCGCACTTCCCATCCGTCGGGCACCGACCACCATACCCCGTTCGAACGGTGTCTGCTCAGGACGACGTTCCATGTTACACCTGTCACATGCACAGCCACTGCTCACAAGGTCTCCTATACAACTGCCGGTGGCATAGGGGGCGTGTGGTGCGCAGACAACACACCTGCGCATAAGTGCTCCGCTATCCCATGACATTTGCTCAATCAGTGTATATTAAACTATATAAATGTTGTAGGTAATCTAATTACAATACAGAATTGGTCGTATTTATTTGTCATTGTCATTCCGTTTTGTACTCGTTTTGTTTTATATTTTTTTTAAATAATTGTGTGTGCGTACATTAATTGCATTGTCAGAATGATTTTATTTCATTCTACGTATGGAGTTATTCCATTTTACTATTCATATTTAGCTTACTATTAATTTGTTCATAGTTATCAATTACAGGTTACATTTCGGTTAGTTTAGTTGCAGTTGGTAATGATTGTCAATTGAGTTACGAACTGGTTATTTTTTTAAATTATGCATTGTGGTTCCCAGCTTTTAATTATCCTGTTCCGTGTCGAATATTCCCGTCGTGATATTGTGATTTACATCTATATAGGTCTACTTTCGCAGTAGCCGCGACTGCCTCCCCCCACCCCCACCCCCTCCCCACTTTCTGGAGAAACAATTTAGTTTATTCCATTTCAGCCGCCTGATACTGGGAAATTTTTAAAAAGCAATTTGTAAAAACCCTGTTCTCTTTTCTATTTTCAGTTTTCTTTATTTTTTTTAATTATTAAGAAAAATACTTAGCGGAAATGCGCACAAAGAAACCGAATTTTACAGCGCCACAGTGAGTAGTGGAGACTCGCGGAGCAAAGTGTAGCATGTTCTGCGACGAAGGGTTGCGGGGGTATATTTTTGCCACGGTCACCCGCTTGTCACGCGCATTCCTCAATCTGGCCGTCTCACTCACTCAATGTATGTGTTCAGTTCTATCCAGTGTCTGTTACTTTGTTACTGTGTAGTCAAACAGTAATTTTTTTAAATTGTATAAATACGCCGCTCTTCTGTTTAAGTGTAACAGTGTTCCTTTGGTGAAAGTATTATTATTACCGCACTTAAGTTGGTAGACTGTCAACCCTCTTATCAACATTCGCTCAGAGAGCATCAAAAACTCATGATTTTATTGCAATTTATTTTAATTTTCATGTCTACCACACTCACCCCTCCCCCGCGATATCCTTTGGACCCGGGGATTTCTTGTTGCCTATAAATTTTTGTGCCCCTGCCACTTTTAATTTCCAATTGCCGCTACTGAACTTTCAAATGTTGGAGTTTGTGACGTTGGCGCTGGTATTGCGAAAAATGGCGTGTTGTTGTCATTGTAACATGGGTAACGTTGACATGTTTATGGCGCTAAACCAAGTGTTTGTCGTTGTCACATGATGTCCTTTCCCCGCAAATTGTACCCATTTTGTGTTTTATACTTTATCATTGTGTGGACGTACAGTATTTGTATTGCAGTTATTCTTTTTACTATTCATAATTAGCTTACTATTAGTTTGTTCACAATCATTAGTTAAAGGTTACTTTTAGGTTAGGTTCGGTTTAGATAGGACAGGGCCATGTGCGTTTTCACTTGTGGATTTTGTGTGAATAGTGATTATTGGAAATATATCAGTCTTTAGAGAAAGCATCATGACTCTCAAAATAACAAGTCCGTGAGAGGGCCGTGTGTATTCTTGGCAACGTTGTTTGGTGGTGTTTGTTTATTTTCTATAGTTCAGCGCTTAGCCTCCCTAATGTCAGACCCCAACTCTGGAAAAAAGGAGTATACGCAACCTATTACTGATCGTAGGTAGCTTTTGAGGAAAGAGAATGCGAAATAATTGAACTTATAACTACGTTTTTATTCTCGCTTTAAGCTTAAGAGTTTTTCAATGTTATTGTCAGCGCTCTAGTATTATGAAAATATAATAAAGCTTAGAGCAGGGCATCTCATGGTGCAGGTGCATGCACTGTGCACGGCGCAAAAGACGACTTCGCTTGGTTGACCAGAGTGCAGACCCCCACTCCTCGATTTGGAGCAATAGCGCTGTCTCTCTCTTTCCCCACGTCTGTCTCGCTCGCTCCCCCCTGTCTCCCTCTTCCTCAGTTGCTCCGTAGCGCTCCAAATCTGAGCCGAGTTGAGCCGAGCTTAGCCGAGTAGCCCAGAGGCGAAGCGTTGGTCCGAGCCTAGCCGAGTGGGACCGATGCACTGTGTACAGGAACTCTGCGCCGCAGCTTGCACGCGTGAGATTTTGGGCGTTTGAGAGACCCTACTTTAGAGAATAAAACATGACTTTCAAAATAACGCAAGTCCGTGAGAGGGGCGTGGCACTGCCTATTCTCGGCAACATTGCTTGTTGTTTATTTTCTGTAGTTCAGCGCTTTGCCCCTCAACTGTCAGACTCCACCTCCGAAAAAAAACCAGTAGAAATGATCCATGCAACTATGAATAATAAGGGTGAAAGATTGATGCCATGTGCAATCGCTGTAACTATTTTGAATCGAGAACTTATTCTACCGCCAGTTCTCATCCTGACCCGATTGTCAATATTCTATTGTGGCACTCGGGAGGCGTTGAATGCGATGATGCAACGGTGGCGTGAGATTGACTTCCCGGCGCGCCAGCAGTAGCGGTGATTGGAAATTAGAAGTGGGGCGGGAGCACACGTTACAGACAACAATAAGTAACGGAGGTCTGAGGGAGATATAGTAGGTGATAGACAACAACATTGAAAAAAAATAGCTACACAATGGTAAGGTTTAGGTGCTCTCTGAGTGAATTTCAACAGAGAAGTAAAGGTTGACAGTTACCAACTTAACTGCATGTTCCTTAGTACTTTATCTATGAAGACATTTTAGGATTGCAGTCAGGGGCGTATTCTCCTTGAATGCAAGGCATTCATTGCATGCGTTATGATAACACAAAGAACTGTCTGATGTACGATTTTAGGTTGTTTCAAGTCGAATATTAACGATTTCATCTCTCAGAAGTTCAAAAGTTCTGCGCAACTGTACTAGTTCCGTTGCTTGACTACGTGTGGTGCTGGTGTAGTCTCGCCGTCTACACCACTCTAGGAAGAAAGAGACAGCGAATGGAGGAGTTAAGGATGTAAGGCATTCAATCTTAAAATTGCATTCGGTGGCAGACGTAGTTCTGAAACCGTCCGAACGATGTCGCTGCAATTGAAACTTGGTCAGAATTTGTCAACCCATACCCGTGCTACTCTCTGCCATCTGTTAGCAACTTGGAGAAAGTCGGCATCTTTACAGTGAACGGGACCCACAGATAAACCCCCAGCGAGAACCCAACGTGACGAAACTGACCAATGCCATTGGGGTGACTTACCTCCAGTGCTTGAGTTGTGGCTAGCTAATGAGTTAATTCATTGTGTTTTCGGTGTTTTATTATATTTTGCGCACACGTGGTATTAACGATGGATGAGTCTAAAACGGATATAATTGTAAATCAGTTTGAAAAGCCATTTACTGGCCGTTCGTTTGATGAAAAGGTTCAAATAGTTAAAGCCGGGAGACCTCTACCTTCCCTCGTAAATTTCTTCTTCTTCTTCTTCTTCTTCTTCTTAATCTGCTTACCCTCCAGGGTTGGCTTCTCCCTCGGACTCAGCGAGGGATCCCTCCTCTACCTCCTCAAGGGCAGTGTACTGGAGCTTCAGACTCTGGGTCGGGGATACAACTGGGGAGGATGACCAGTACCTCGCCTCACCTGCTATGCTGAACAGGGGACTTGCGGGGGATGGGAAGATTGGAAGGGATAGACAAGGAAGAGGGAAAGAAGCGGCCGTGGCCTGAAGTTAGGTACCATCCCGGCATTTGCCTGGAGGAGAAGTGGGAAACCACGGAAAACCACTTCGAGGATGGCTGAGGTGGGAATCGAACCCTCCTCTACTCAGTTGACTTCCCGAGGCTGAGTGGACCCCGTTCCAGCCCTCGTACCACTTTTCAAATTTTGTGGCAGAGCCTGGAATCGAACCCGGGCCTCCGGGGGTGGCAGCTAATCACACTAACCACTACGCCACAGAGGCGGACCCTCGTAAATTTAAAAACAGAAAACAAGAATTGTGTACGCACGTTCAATCCAGAAACTTACAGTAAAACTGTTTGGCTCGAGTTCACCTACATGTAATTAGAGTGAGTAGAATTGAGATTTCGTAATACATTGTGTTAACTGCATGGTTACTAGTTTCATGCCTCAGTGGAGATTCCAGGATACGCTACTGATTGCAGTTCTGGTTTGCCTGTAAACAATTTTCCAACCTTAAAACTTGAAGAATTTTACAAAAAATAAACTTCAATGGGAAGAAATCTATCTTCATAGCAAATAATACAATCTTTAAAACTATGCGCTGTTTTATTTATATAAGAATAAGGTACTAGCTAATTATAGAAAAACCGGGCGAGTTGGCTGTGCGGTTAGCGGCACGCGGCTGTGAGCTTGCATCCAGAAGGTAGTGGGTTTGATTCGAATCCCACTGTCGGCAGCCTTGAAGATGGTTTTCCGTGGTTTCCCATTTTCTCACCTGGAAAATGCTGGGGCTGTACCTTAATTAAGGCCACGGATGCTTCCTTCCAATTCCTAGGTCTTTCCTGTCCCATCGTGGCCATAAGACCTATCTATGTCGGTGCGACGTAAAACCAATAGCAAAGAAAAAAAAGAAAAAAAACATTATAGAAAAATTGTCTACCTGGATCGTTTGGCAGGCTTGAAATGTAGAATATTTGAATAATTTGCATGTAAATATTTGGAAAATACTGTAATTAATATCTATGAAACTAGTAAAACTACATTATTGAAATCTGGTACAGATATTCATACTACTGCATACTTTGAGCTAACAAAATATTAAGATGGTTTATTATATTTACAGGAATTAGAAATTTCATTCCCAGTGTCCCTTAAAGGAAAAGATTAGGTGATAAGACAGCAGATTTAGTATAGTCCTATATATCTTGTTTTAAATATACTTAGTTTTAGCTGTCTAAAACGGAATAAAAGTACATTTTTTTCTCCAGCAAGTGACCCCGCCCTCATCACCGCCACTGCGCGTTAGTACTAACTTCCTCGTCGCATAACTTTTGTACAGAGGAAAATATATTTGCCACTCTTTCATCATTCTTCAGTCTAACACTCATAAATGTGTATATTTCTTAGAAAATTGTTTTACTCTCTGTATAACTTCAGATTCTTGTAGTCTAAATTAACCGGGCGAGCTGGCCGTGCGGTTAGGAGTGCGTGGCTGTGAGCTTGCATCTGGGAGATAGTGAGTTCGAATTCCACTGTCGGCAGCTCTGAAGGTGGTTTTCCGTGGTTCCCCATTTTCACAAAAAATAAGTCTAAATTAATAAATTACTCGCTTACTTATTATATAATGTATGTTTTAATTTTACTGGATTTAGTGTCTGTATTTTATTTTTTAAGTTTAATGTTTAATTTAATATTTCAATATTATAAAAAATGAGTTAGTGTGTACATAAACCTGTATAGTATTATATGAGGAAAACTACATAAAGGGGCTTTTCAGCCTCAGTGGTATGTAAATTATCAATAAATTCAATTCACTTCACTCCAATCCTGTATTCGTCTCACTGACTGCTCTTCATAGTGTATAATTTAATCTGCGAGTGTGGATTGGTTAAAAATTGTCCATGTTCACAGTCATTTGTTCTCAAGTTGTACTTGTGCCATTTGTTTCGGGTCGCACCAAACGCAGACGGAGGTATAGGAAAGAGGTAGGTCTGGGAAGGAAGCGACCATGGCCTTACTTAAGGTACAGCCCCCAGCATTTGCCTCTTGTGAACATGGGAAACCACGGAAAACCCATCCTCAGGGCTTTCGACATTAGAAGTTTAACTGAGCTGGTACTGGCTTGAGTCGCAAGAGGGGTTTAGTTGGAGCTTTATGCGTTCTTTGGCTTGAAGTGACGCATGCGCCTGAAGAAGCTTCCGACACTTACGAGTGGTTTGTTGGCGGGAGCGCTTGCATGAATTCAGGTGTGATTCTCTGGAGTCCAAATCATGAACGTTCGATATGTGTAAGTATAATATTGCCCTTATTATCTATTATTCCTTTCTAATCAGTATATTATAACATTGACGATGAACCAAAGAAACCTTCTGTAACATTTGAATTTCAACAATGTTATTTGTGACAACACAGCAATGCCTCTAATTGCGTGATACCGTATGGTATCACTGGGCGTTTATGATATCAAGCCGTTGATACAGTAATTTTTTAAATATTATATCGTACATTCAAAGGTTACTTATGTGCTAAATGTAGTTGATTACATATTTATCTTTTATTATTCTAGGGGTGGATTGATCTTATCAGAAGTGATGGATATATTGGAAGCAGACGATGAGTTACGACATCAGACTGAGGATATTTTCATTGAACCACCAGATGGTAATGTTGACATAGATGAAGATTCAGCCAATGAAGATGAGGGAGGAATGGTTCATAACCTAACTGGACGTCAGCTGTGTGCTGCAGCTGAAACACGCTTAGCAAACAACGAACGTATTGGAGGAGATTATGAACCCCTTGAAATTTCCTCTAGTACTTTCTCACCATCCATGCAGCCTACGGAGAAAAATCAACAACAACAGCAGCAGCGACAACAACAACAACAACAACAACAACCTGAAAAACAAGCTCCTGAGTGGATTCTAGAAAAATTAGCCAATCCAGCTATTTATGAATGGATTGACGGTGACTTAGAACGTGTTGATGTTCCCTGCCCTCCTCCTGACTACAAGGGCCCATCACAACTTGACTTCCGTAGAGAAGTTGTTCAAGTGTATCTAAAACGCAATTGTGTCCCACAAAAGATTCCTGGGAGAGTAAGTGTTGCCCGAAATACAATGCCAGCTTTGAGATTTGATGGACTCAATCACTTTGTTCCAAACTGCAATAGGAGAAGATGTGCCAATGAAGGGTGCAAGTCATTCGGCAGAACAATGTGTCTGAAGTGTAATGTAGGCTTATGCGTAACATGTTTTGCTACATACCATACTCAGTGAGCTGTGTCAACAGTTTGGAACAATATTAACAATTTATTGTACCCTGTACAATGATAGCAGTGTAACCGCCCAGTGATACCATATGGCATCAGCTAATATCTCGTAAGATAAATTCTTGTTTGAAAATATTGTGTTATTTTCCCAATTCATATACCCTAACCATCACAAATTAATGAAAATATCATTCAAGTAGGAACATTTTTTTTCTGGGCAGACGGAGAATGAATTTATTCAGACGGAGAATGAATTTATTCTTGAATTGTGAGTGAATTTATAGCTACTACTACAATAGCAAAATAATATTGGGTAATAAAAGGAATCGTTACCTTTTTACTGCCGTTTCCTGTTCAAAGCAGAGCAGGTAATAATTGTGAAAGTCAGATAAGCTTTAGAGCGAAACTGGAACAGCTATTGTTCTTCGAAATTATGTTTCACGCATCATTAAGCCGCGTAGATGAGGTGAAGTGACCACCGTAGCGATCTTCTGCCCAGTGCTAACCTCCACACTAACGTCTTCGGAAACATCCTTACATGCATGCGCATCAGTACTTGAAGTGAACATATTTATTTTATTTAATAACACAACACTAACTGAAGAGTTTTTCTAAACAACTCCGTAATTGGAAAGACCCTTTCTGGACACTGTGAAAAGAAGTTTACTATATTTCACACTGTGACGTAATTGCCTTCTTCCCGTACTTAAAAAAGTACGGAAAACGACACTTTACCATACTGGAATTGCTTTTCGCACTGTTAAACGGAAAATGACACTTTACTGTACTGCAATTACTTTTCGCACTGTTAAACGGAAAATGACACTTTACTGTACTGCAATTACTTTCCGCACTGTTAAACGGAAAATGACACTTTACTGTACTGCAATTACTTTCCGCACTGTTAAACGGAAAATGACACTTTACTGTACTGCAATTACTTTCCGCACTGTTTTA
This sequence comes from Anabrus simplex, assembly GCF_040414725.1. Lineage (NCBI taxonomy): Eukaryota > Metazoa > Arthropoda > Insecta > Orthoptera > Tettigoniidae > Anabrus > Anabrus simplex. The sequence continues at coordinate 95,082,586 of NC_090275.1, read as the reverse complement.
TTACAAATTTCAGAATAACGTAAACACGGATAAGCAGAAAGATTACGATTGAAGGAAAACTTTCCCTATGTGTGGGGGCGGTAGAATAACATCCACGGCATCCCCTGCCTGCAATAAGAGGCGACTGAAAGGGGCCCTAAGGCTCTGAACTGGGGAACGTGGGTTGGCGACCCCGGCGCCCTTAGCCGCTATTGCTTCCACTTACTTGTGCCAGGCTCTTCATTTTCACCTTTCCTATCCGACTTCCCTTGGTCAACTCTTGTTCTTTTCGACCCCGACGGTATTAGGTTGGGAATCCTAGGGAGCCTTTCAATTTCACGCCGTTCCTGACCCTTGTCTTTCTTCAGCCGATATGTTCATTTTTCGAAGTGTCGGATCCCTCCCATGTTTTCTCTCTGATTAGTGTTAATAGAGGATGGTTGCCTAGTTGTACTTCCTCTTGAAACAATAATCACCACCATCAAGGAAAACCAAACTTAACCTTGTTGAATTGTTTCTTTGCATGATTGCAGCACCGTGGTTACGTACTCATATACACAAAAATTGGCGTCTCTATAGACATGATATAGGATTTTTGAGCTTACGCCGTGTCAAGAAAATAAGGTGAAATTCTTTACGTTTCGCAGAGAACTTTGCTCTGCGTCATCAGAATAAAATCTGGACTGATCACGAGGAAGACTTCTCCAAGAATGAAGTTTGAATTTAGACGTTACTAATAGAAGTGTAAGTGGTACGTTCATTCTTCACCAGATGGCTCACCGTACGCGGTACAGCGGAAGCTGACGGCACCGTCAGAATCAGTCTAAAAGGGGTCACAACAGTATGACAGTGACACAAGCATGGAATGAAACATCTGGTGATGAGGAACGTACGAATTTGGAAAACACCGAAACGAGATAACAATAACGATGGGGTAGGGAAGGGAACTACCTACGTAAATCCTTAATGGCTGGCAACCACGTCTTACTTAATTGACAGCCAGTGTCCCCGTTGAAATTGTCAGGATTTCTACGTATTTCCACAGCTTCCTGTGTAATCCTGGACCTGTAGTGTCTAGTGTGGGTAAGAGATCGAGCATCTTGGAACACGACATCATGACCCGCTGCTCAGCTATTGCTGATTTGTCTGGCTGGTTGAGACGAATATTTCGTTCGTGTTCCTTGATGCGAGTCCCAATGTATTCCCAGCTCAAGTAATCTCCCGCCATCACCATGCTAACTATGTAGGCCTATAGGTTAATCCATTTCTAACAGATAAATATCACATTCAAGACAAGAGGGCCATGTTTACGACTCTGATAGCTTAGCGGACTGTTCACCAGTGGCGGTTCGAGACATTTTACTCTGGCAGGGCTGTGCCACCATCTCTTTCCCCTCCCCAATCGGTCGAGTTTTCACTGACCAGCACCACGATACTTTTAGATTAATAGTAATAATAATAATCCGATTACACTGGCTGAATATAAATCTGCTCGCCCTACAACATTAATTAACAGGCTAAAAGCGAATGCAATCCCGACTTTTATGGCACTGCACTGTTTCACTGATCACAATCACAATTGATAATAACAACATTCTGAAAACAAATAAACAGTGCACTCCCGAATTTCTATCTCGTTGCTCAAATTTCAAAGCATGACAACGTATTTAGCTATTTGACCACCCTACAAATAGTGCCGTCACGTTACGGTTATATTTTTTGAATCTATTACCACAGCAGATCATGTGCTTTATTTCATTAATTCGAAACTTTGCAAATATATCCGTGAGGATAGTAACGAACAACACCATACTTTGTACATTGCGGACGGAGCCAGCGGGAAACTAATAGTAATTAAATAAATAAATAAACAAACAAACAAACATAACCCCATGTATATACCTCTTATATCTTTTATATCACAACACGAACAAAACAAGAAAACGTCAATGTATGGATCAAACGTGGACGATTTGCATCGTGACGAATCAAAATTATTTATAATTAAATTAACTTAATTTAAAATAAGTAAATTAACAATAGTATGAAATAAAATATTGTACGCAACAACCACTAAAGTGATAAGTTTACGTTAGTCGTTTAAAAATTCTTTAAACATCCTACTCGTCCTGTTCCGTAAATAACTATTACTGCACATGTGCAGTAGTTATTGTTTTACAATGTGGTTTACGTCGCACGGACACAGGTAGGTCTTATGGCGACGATGGGATAGAAAGGGGTTAGGAGTGGGAAGGAAGCAGCCGTGGCTTTAATTATGGTACACACCGGGCGAATTGGCCGTACGGTTAGAGACGCGCGGCTGTGAGCTTGCATCCGGGAGATAGTGGGTTCGAATCCCACTGTCGGCAGCCCTGAATATGGTTTTGCGTGGTTTCCCATTTTCACACCAGGCAAATTCTGGGGCTGTACCTTAATTAAGGCCACGGTCGCTTCCTTCCAACTCCTAGGCCTTTCCCATCCCATCGTCACCATAAGACCTATATGTGTCGGTGCGACGTAAAGCCACTAGCAAAAAAAATTAAGGTACAGTCCCAGCATTTACCTGGTGTGAAAATAGAAAACCATCTTTAGGGCTACTGACAGTGGGGTTCGGACCCACTATCTCCCGAATGCAAGCTCACAGCTGCACGCCCCTAACGGTGTGGCCATCTCGCTCGGTTCGAATAATTTACTCGGCCTTACAGGGTAAGAGAAGTAGAGGGAGGTCCAGGCGGCGATGGTTGAACTCGGTTTTTAATGATAAGAATTGTGGAACTGAATTGAGACCACAGAGGTATTTGCCGTTCGTATATTCACAGAGGCTTGCGACTGAACGCTGAAAGGCATATAATGAAGATGCATCGGACCTTAACAACCGAATCTTAGTCTTCGCAGGGATTCACCGCCTGTCAATTGTGGGTTACTGTAGTCCTGAGAGTCGGCTTATCAGTTACAATGGAATAGGAGTGGGTTGTTTTTCTTTGAGTTATCAGTCCATAGACTACTTTGATGCAGCCCTCCGTGCCACCCTATCCTGTGCTAAACTTTTCATTTCTATATAACTACTACATCTACTCTAATCTGTTTGTCATATACATACTTGGTCCATCCCTTCCATTTTTACCGCACACACTTCCCTCAAACACTAACTGAACAAGTCCTGGCTGTCTTAAGATGTGTCCTATCATTCTATCTCTTCTTCTGGTCAAATTTCGTCAAATCGATCTCCTCTCACCAATTCGATTCAGTATCTCTTCATTTGTGATTCGATCTACCCATCTCATCATCAGCATTCTTCTGTAACACCACATTTCAAGAGCGTCTATTCTCTTTCTTTCTGAGCTAGTTATCGTCCATGTTTCACTTCCATACAATGCCACGCTCCAGACGAAAGTCTTCAAAAACATCTTTCTAATTCTTATATCAGTGTTCGAAGTGAGCACATTTCTTTCGTTACTTTTTCTTTCTTATGCTAGTCTGCACTTCATGTCCTCGTTACTTCTGCCATCGTTAGTTATTTTACTACCCAAGTAATAATATTCATCCACTTCCTTTAAGACGTCATTTCCTAATCTAATATTTCCTGCATCACCTGACTTCGTTCGACTGCACTCCATTACTTTTGTTTTGGATCTATTTATTTTCATCTTGTACTGTATTCCTTGTTGAAAACTGTGCCCATACCATTCAGTAATTTCTCCAGATCTTCTGAAGACGCAGATAGAATAACAATATCATCGATAAATCTCAGAGTTTTTATTTCCTTTCTTGGATTGTGATTCCTTTTCTAAATTCCTCTTCGATTTCCTTTATTGCCAGTGCTATGTAAACAATGAAAAGGATAGGGGCCAAACTGCAGCCTTTCCTCACTACTTTCTTGATTGCTGCTGCTTTTTCATAGCCTTCATTTCTTATCACTGCAGACTGATCTTTGTACAGATTGTAGGTTATTCTCCTTGCGCGGTATCTGATCCCGAACACTTTTAGAATCTCAAATAGCTCGGGCATATTCTTTGCCGCGATCCTCCCTGTGCACAGGCCGCTATAGCTATCCAATCCACCGTGGTATCAAAACAGTTAGAGTGAAACATTCTCACTGGGACTGTGTTTGAGTCATCAGTCCATAGACTGGTTTGATGCAGCTCTCCATCCCACCCTATCCTGTGCTAACATTTTCATTTCTACGTAACTACTGCATCCTACATCTGCTCTAATCTGCTTGTCATATTCATACCTTGGCCTATCCCTACCGTTCTTACCACCTACACTTCCTTCAAAAACCAACTGAACAAGTCCTGGGTGTCTTAAGATGTGTCCTATCATTATCTCTCTTCTTCTCGTCAAATTTAGCCAAATCGATCTCCTCTCACCAATTCGATTCAGTATCTCTTCATTCGTGATTCGATCTATCCATCTCACCTTCAGCATTCTTCTTTAACTCCACATTTCAAAAGCTTCTATTCTCTTTCTTTCTGAGCTAGTTATCGTCCATGTTTCACTTCCATACAATGCCATGCTCCACACGAAAGTCTTCAAAAACATCTTTCTAATTCCGATATCAATGTTTGAAGTGAGCAAATTTCTTTTCTTAAGAAAGCTCTTCCTTGCTTGTGCTAGTCTGCATTTTATGTCCTCCTTACTTCTGCCATCGTTAGTTATTTTACTACCCAAGTAACAATATTCATCTACTTCCTTTAAGACTTCATTTCCTAATCTAATATTTTCTGCATCACTTTTGTTTTGGACTTATTTATTTTCATCTTGTACTCCTTACCCAAGACTTCATCCATAGCATTCAGCAACTTCTTGAGATTTTCTGCAGTCTCAGATAAAATAACAATATCATCGGTAAATCTCTAGGTTTTGATTTCCTCTCCTTGGACTGTGATTCCCTTTCCAAATTTCTCTTTGATTTCCTTTACTGCCTGTTCTATGTAAACATTGAAAAGGAGAGGGGACAAACTGCAGCCTTGCCTCACTCCTTTCTGGATTGCTGCTTCTTTTTCAAAGCCCTCGATTCTTATCACTGCAGACTGATTTTTATACAGATTGTAGATAATTCTTCGTTCTCGGTATCTAATCCCTATCATCTTCAGAATCATAAATAGCTTGGTCCAATCAACATTATCGAATGCCTTTTCTAGATCTACGAATGCCATGTACGTGGGCTTGTCTTTCTTGATTCGATCCTCTAAGATCAGACGTAAAGTCAGGATTGCTTCACGTGTTCCTACATTTCTTCTGAAGCCAAACTGATCTTCTCCCAACTCGGCTTCAACTTGTTTTTCCAATCTTCTGTAAATAATACGTGTTAAAATTTTGCAGGCATGGGATACTAAACTAACGGTGCGGTAGTTTTCACACCTGTCAGCGCCGGCTTTCTTGGGAATAGGTATAACAACATTCTTCCGAAAATCGGATGGGACTTCTCCTGTCTCATACATCTTGCACACTAAATGAAATAACCTTGCCATGCTGGTTTCTCCTAAGGCAGTCAGTAATTCAGAGGGAATGTCATCAATTCCAGGTGCCTTGTTCCTATTGAGGTCTGTCAAACTCTGACCTCAAAATTGGGTCTCCCATTTCATCAGCATTAACAGCCTCTTCATGTTCCAGAACCAAATTATCTACATCTTTACCTTCATACAACTGTTGTATATGCTCCTGCCATCTTTCTGGTTTGTCTTCTTTCCCTAGAAGTGGCTTTCCATCTGAGCTCTTAATATTCATACACCTAGATTTCCTTTCTCCAAAGGTTTCCTTGATTTTCCTGTATGCAGCATCTACCTTTCCCAGGACCATACAGCCTTCGACATCCTTGCACTTCTCCTTCAGCCATTCTTCCTTAGCTACCTTGCACTTTCTGTCCACTTCATTCTTTAATCGCCTGTATTCCTTTCTGCCCTCTTCATTTCTAGCATTCTTGTATTTTCGTCGTTCATCAATCAGGTCTAGTATCTCCTGAGTTATCCACTGATTCTTAGTTGTTCTTTTCTTCCTTCCTAACATTTCTTCAGCAGCCCTACTGACTTCATTTTTCATGACTCTCCACTCTTCCACTATAGTGTTTCCTTCAGCCTTTTCATTTAGTCCTTGTGCATCATGTTCCTTGAAACAATCCCTCACACTCTTTTCTTTCAACTTGTCTAGATCCCATCTTTTTGCATTCTTTCCTTTCTTCAATTTCTTCAACTTCAGATGGCTTTTCATGACCAACAAGTTGTGGTCAGAGTCCACGTCTGCTCCTGGGAAAGTTTTGCAATCCAACACCTGGTTTCTGATTCTCTGCCTAATCATCATGAAGTCTATTGATACCTTCCAGTGTCTCCAGGTCTCGTCCACGTATACAGCCGTCGTTTGTGGTGTTTGAACCAAGTATTGGCAAGGACTAAACTATGATCAGTGCAGAATTCAACCAGCCGACTTCCTCTTTCGTTCCTTTGTCGCAATCCAAATTCTCCTACTGTACTACCTTCTCTTCCTTGGCCTACCACTGCATTCCAGTCTCCCATCACAATTAGATTCTCGTCACCTTTTACATATTGTATTAAATCTTCTATCTCCTCATATATTCTTTCGATTTCTTCATCATCCGCTGAACTAGTAGGCATATAGACCTGCACTATTGTGGTGGGCATTGGTTTGGTGACTATCTTGACGACAATAATTCTTTCACTATGCTGGTCGTAGTAGCTTACCCGCTGCCCTATTTTCTTATTCATTATTAAACCAACTCCTGCACTTCCCCTGTTTGATTTTGTGTTGATAATTCGGTAGTCGCCTGACCAAAAATCTTGTTCTTCCTGCCAACGCAACGTACTTCACTTATACCAACTACATCTAACTTTAGCCTATCCATCTCCCTTTTCAGATTTTCTAACCTACCACAACGATTCAAACTTCTAACATTCCACGCTCCGACTCGCAGAATGTCAGTATCCATCTTCCTGATGATCGCCCCCTCTCGTGTAGTCCCCACCCGGAGATCCGAATGGGGGACTAGTTTACCTCCGGAATATTTTACCCGGAAGGAAGGCATCATCAGTACATCATTCATACAGAGAGAGCTGCATGTCCTCAGGAGTTAGTTACGGCTGTAGTTTCCCGTTGCTTTCAGCCGTATAGCAGTATCAACACAGCTAAGCCATGTTCAGTATTATTACAAGGCCGTATCAGTCAATCATCTAGACCGCCGCCCTTGCAACTACCGAAAGGCTGCTACCCCCCTTTCGATGAACCATTCGTTAGTCTGGACTCTCAACAGATACCCATCCGATATGGTTGCACCTGCGGCTCGGCTATCTGCATCATTGGGACACGCAAGCCTCCCCACCGCGGCAAGGTCATGTGGTTCGCAGAGGAGTGTGGGACTATGTGTAATTAAGGCCAGTATCGTCCTTCACAGAAATTTATCGAGCACGCTCAGAATGTTTTAAATAAGCCACTGACGTATAAGCATAAACGAGTCTCACTTCCATTCGACAGGTCGGGGACTCCTTGGAAACAATTTGGCGTTCGAAATGGAATTCGTTAGGAATGCTATCAATATTTATTGGGCTTGTGGAAGAAGGAAAGCAAGTAGAACTGGCAGATTTTCCGATGATATTGTTATTCTGTCTGCCAGTTCTATTTTCTTTCATCCATAAGCTCAATTAATATTGACTTGCTGATGATATTATTATTATATCTGCCAGTTCTACATTCTTTTTTTTGCGTGGGGCTGTCATCAGGAAAATCATAGCACGGGACGTCTGATGGGAAGTCGCGTGTATGCGGGGTAAGAGGTGCGACGGGTAAACATGGCTTCCACGCATTCGCTTATCTCAAGTCTCAAGACTTGATAATAAACGCCTGTTCCGTCCGCGGTGACTCTTGCGAATAGAGGTGCTTTCGTGAAGTTTCAGAGTGGTTATGCAATTGCGCCTCAGTTGCACATTTACTGTATGTACTGCGTAATGAACAGTTTGATAATGAATATGCATTGATTCAGAGAGCTCGCATTGTCTGTCAAGACCGATGTTTGTAGCTAAGAGTGTAGTATCTGTTATTCGTGTCGTACCTACAAGCTGTCGCTACTTGTCAGGCACAGATAGGCACGTTAATGAGCGAATGATGAGGGATTAGGACGAGAATTGTCTCAGTATATTCCAGCGGCAGTAATTCTGTATACTGTAGGATGTATGATCCTACACTTCGTAATTTATCGACATAAATGTTTATTGGCATTCATTGTCACAATAGAAAAGGAAATGACAAACCAGCGTTACTGAAAAGAGCGGTAATATTTTCAGCAGGTTTGTAACTGAAGGATGAGATCGCTTGGTTCTCAGCGTTGGCATGTAAAAAGGAGGAAAGATGGGTGGGGGAGAAATGGGAACTGAGGATGTGATCGCATGTCCAACAGCCTAGTTTTCTCTCCCAATTTGTAAAAGAGAATAGTTATTTGCACAGTTACACTCGCACACATTGTCCACGCTACGCTTTCATTGTCACCTCTCACCAACATTCTACACTTCCACCAATCCCTAAGACTATCGACTTCATTGACACAGTAGTTTTCATGGATCGTTTACTAAATGCTTTAAAATGGCAGGTGGGTGCTCTAAGTTGCAGAAATATCTTGCAGCTTGAAAAGAGACGTAGCAAGTAGGCTGGCGGAAAATGAAACCCGAACATCGCGAAAACATTAGTTTAGAGGAATGCAATTGTCTAGGTAACATATTTATTCGATTAAAGTTTTTAGGTCATAGTTTCAAGTAGGCGCGAGAAGACATGTGACATGGTTGTACATTAATAATCCATGTAGTCGCCACGATTTTGAATGCAAGAGCAAACGTGCATGCACTGTGCCGTATGTCACTTTGTGGAATGGAGTTCCACGTCTGTTGCACTTCGTCAGTCAAATCAGCAACGTTTAATGCTGGTATTGAATGATATGTCGCCCCATAATGTGCTCAATGGGTGAAAGGTCCGGTGATCTCGCAGGCCAAGGCAACTGGTCGACACACTATAGAGCACATTGTGTGATAGCAACGGTATGAGGACGAGCATTACCCTGCTGGAAAACAACCCTTGAATACTGTGAATGAATGGCAGCACCAGGTTGACTTACAGGCCTGCTGTCAAGGTTCTTGGGATAACGAGTGTGTTCCTGCTGTCAAGGGAAATCGCTCTGCAGACCATAACTCCTGATGTAGGTCCAGTGTGTCGACGCCGCAGACAGATTGGTTCCACGTGCTCACCTGGCCTCCTCCTTACCAACCTACGGCCATCACTGGCATCAAGACAGAAACAGCTCTCATCTAAGAACACAACAGATTTCCATTCCGCCCTCCAGTGAGCTGTAGCTTGACACCATTGAAGTCGCAGATGACAGTGATTCGGAGTTAGTGCAATGAACGTCACAGAATGTCTGGCTTGGAGATGTTTCCAAGTTGTCGATTTTTTACAGTTCCTTAAGGCACTCTGGAGCCAACTGAAGCTCAAATGGCTGCAGGAGGTGCAATGTGATCCAGCACAGATATGCGGCGAATACAGAGGTCTTCTCCGTAGTGGCCCAAGTGCGGCGGGACCCCTGTCTTTTTGAGACAGTGCTTTCCTATGACCATTGTTGCCAACTCCTATCAAGTATTTCTGCAATATCGCGGAAAGAAGATCCACCTGTTCGTGGCCCTATTACACAGCCTCGTTCAAACTAAGTAAACTGTTGATACTGCCTTCGTCTCCTTAAAGGCATGTTTGACTCATACCTATCTCACGTCAACACTGGACGATGACTAACGCTCATTAAGTATCAGTGGCGGCTCGTGGTGATAGAAATGGGTGGGGCACATTCAACAAATTAGGAACACTAGGAATCAATTAAATCAATTAAATTAATCTTAAAATAATCCGCCATTGAATATATTATTCATTGTACAATTCCTCTGTATGAGCCTTTGGCTCGTTGTAATTAATTATTGAAATAAATATCTATCTATCATCTACCTTCTTATTTCTTGTATATGAAACTGCGATTGTAGGTTCTATTTTTATCTTTGAACGATGTATGCTAAGCTCTGGTCTTGGTCGGCCCATTTCTTTAGCTAATAATCTGTTTTCGTAATTAAGAGATTTTGTTTGTAAGTAGCTCACTTGATTCAATTTAAAAACACTTATGCTCGTAGAGGAATACACTCAAATACATCACACTAATCTTCACACACTTTTCAGACTTACAATGAACATCGACACCGATGGACACGATTAATCTAACAGACGTACAAGGTAAGCACAGGTTTGCTACAAACACTACCTTTGCGCGCGTTAATAATAAATATGCCGACAAGAAAGTGTAGCTGGGTGCTATCTAGCAGGCTGTAGGAGAAGTAAGTTCAAAATACGAACTAGCGCTGAAGTGTCACGTCGTAGAAATACTGTGACCGGGTCAATGGAATTTGCCATTACCCCCTTCACCCCTCACAGCTCGCAGAATGAGGGGATAATGTTCAGGTATAAGAACGAGTCGGTCCAAGACCAACTACAATATATCAGACCTTAATGCAGCTATCGATAATAGCAAAAATGGCGGCCCGATCGGTTTGTTTAAATGTAAACATGAGCATGTGGGAAGCATTTGTTTAGTTCTTTCTGTTGGTTTTGTTTGATTAGGAAACGTTAGTTTAGAGATGTTTTTATTGAAATTTGGTTTTAAAACTATTTTGATATATTAGGACGTGTCGATCGTATTGCATGCCTGGATGTAATTCATATTACAGCAGATGCACTCACATTCAGATCAAGTGTTCTTAATGCATCGTGACGATTTCGTAGTTACAAGTATTTTATTAGTGCATTAAAACATTCGAGGATAAATTTGTCAATAGAGTGGATGCGTTCCGCGTGCTTGATGAGCTGTTTCTTCCGGATAAGTCCAAAACTCTGTGTTGGTGCCAATCCATTTTCAAAGTGAGGTTATCAAAAGGGATAAAGCTGTTTATTTTATCTGTGAATGAAGATTATATTCGCCTTGTTAAATTAGAGGACAAGGTATCAACTGATATACTGTCACTTACAGTACGTTATTACGTTGCCAACGATTTGGGTGTTAAAGTGCTTTATACGAAAATGCACATGCTACCAGAGAACTTCAAATAGATTCTCCTATTGATTATCTTAAGTGAAATTGATATAGCAGTTTCGTGGATCATTGTCAGAATCATTGTTATGAGATAATTGAAATTCGCCAAAGGTTATGTTTCTAACAAATTTCTTGAACGAGGTAGGCTATTATACTTAAAAGTATATGGTAACAGAAAGGTCATTCAAATAAATGTATTTCTAAAACAAGTATTGATTTATAGGAAGAATTTACCAAGGGTGCTCCCTACTGTATCTACACCAGTTCGATAAATTTCCAATTTCTTTGAAATCACTTAAGAAAATACTAAGTAGACAATTGATACGTAATCTGCCACTTGGATGACAGTTCTAAATTCAGATCATCGGTGAGTGATTAATTAATTGACTGAATTGAAACGCGTCAAATATTCCCCCAGGACTGTTATTTTAGAATGCAATCCTGCATTACATATTTTCTTTACCATAGTAGCTCGTAGAAAATATATATTTTTTAAATTATCCACATACTGCTTACCTAAATATAGGCCATTTCTAGTTAGTGTTGGTCTATTACCCAAAGTAAATTTTCTGTTCGTTATTATTGACAGCTTAGCAATTCAGTGCGATAATCCAAAGGTTATGTTTATGTATCACATGCGTGTTTTCATGGAACCGATGCGTCGGCCATGTTGTTTTTGTATTAAGGTCTGATATTATTGTAGATGGTCTTGGTCGGTCCCTTCCGGGATTAGACCTTTACTATGTTGCCTAGTTTAGTCCAGGACTGCTAGAACAAGAACAACCATGGTGAATCATAGCCTCTTGAACTCACTGAAGGTGGTCGTGACAGTAATTGTGCATAATGTTTTTCTGATTTTTATAATAGTTTTAATCGGTGGAGGGGCACGTGACCATGTGACCTAAAGGCAGAACCGCGCCTGTTAAGTATACAGCGCGTATTTAAATTATACTTGCTTTGCAAGGTCATAGTGGCGCTACTAGCACCACTCTTCGTCGACTAGCGCGCAAATTTGAATAGGCATAATCTTTCAGATGTGCAAACACGCTTCCCGAATTTAGTTTACCTAGCACAACTCTTCTTTATGTTGGGGCTTCATTTTCCGTCAGTGTAGTCTATATTAGGGGCAGCCTAATTTGCTGCGAAGGAAAACTCTACAAACGTAGACGCTGTATCAGCAAACGTCTGATGTATGGTCTGCTAAGTGGAAGAACGTTATAAACAGAGTTGCGCAAATGAAATTGAGACATGTGGTATTTTGTGATGGTCTGTACGTGAACATACAGGAAGTAGAGTGATCTATCTGTCTACCTACCAGGTGGTTCACCAGCCCCTTGCGATTTAGTCGTTGTTGGGAATGCACTTCGAAAACGATAAAACACGGGTACAATTCCACAATAATCGAACACATTTATTTTAATACACATATATACATGGAAGCCATCTTGCGAACTACAAAAATGATACCAAACTAAAACTTGAAGTGTGTTTCTTTGCTTATTTCAAAGCTCTCGTAAACAAATCTCAGGAGTAACAAGAATCAAAGAGGTTACACTAACTGATCTCACACAACATCCTCCCACCTAAATCAAATGAATGTTAACATGAATTGACTTACACCCTTTATGCACAAATTGCCACTTTCATAAAATAGTCCTGAAACAATTACAAAATGATAAAATTCAATAACATAAACACAAATAAATATGTTAATTGACACATATCACAAATTTAACTTTTCTGGCTTGTGAATCAATCGTCCTAGACGAGTTATTTTCACTGTCTGCTTTGAAACTTGAGGACCATCTTCAGCAGGAGTAGAAGAGTCACATGTTCCGGCCTCGTGATTATCCTTTATATTTTCCTCACTTGGAACAAAGTCTTTCCTTAGGTGGTTTCGGATTTCCTGGGTATCCTCATGTGGTTGAAACTCGAGTTCTAGTGGGTATATTCTTTGAACTGGCCTTATAAGCTCGCCTGAAGCAGTGATGACACGAACTACTCTAACATTGCCATCCTTTCCCTTAACAAGCTCGACAACTCGTCCCAATGGCCAATCCATTCTTCTAGTGTCATCATTGCCAACCAAAACAATTTCTCCCAGTTTGAGATCATGTGGCTTATCCTTGCTGGCGAATAACTTCAACTGACCTAAATACTCAGTACGAAATCTTTCTCTAAGATTCTTTTTCAACTGAAGGCGATACTGCAGTCTTTTCCGAAGATCAGTTGCTTCGAACAGGTCATACTCAGGTACTCCTACTTCTTCTATGTCGTGTAGAAACATGTTTGGAGTTAGAGCAGCCAGATCTGATGGGTTGTCAGACAAATAGGTTAATGGCCGAGAATTTATAACGGTTTCGCAGTCACAGAGGATTGTCTGCATCTCTTCATAGTTGACAGATGATCGACCAAGCACTCGACGGAGAAGAGTTTTGAGCATTCCTACTAGTCGTTCCCACCAACCTCCCCACCATGGTGAAGCTGGAGGATTAAAACGCCAATCTATCTTCCGCGCTGAACTGTATTGTGAGATTGCATTCCAGTCCAGTTGGTGACAGGAGTTCTTAAACCCAACAAAATTTGTTCCCTGGTCACTGTAGACAATGACAGGTCTTCCTTGTTTGCTGCAGAAACGTCTGAAAGCTTGTAGAAAGCTATCTGTTGATAACGAAGATACCAGTTCCAATCGAACTGCACGGTAAACTCCACAAGTGAATAAGCAAACCCATGCCTTCTTCGAGGTTCCATCATCGGCTTTGATGTAGAGAGGACCAGCAAAATCAACTCCAGTAACTTCAAAAATTCTTGCGTCACGCACTCTACTCTCAGGTAAAGGTGAAGGATGAGCTGCCAACTTCTTTGAACTATGACGTTTACAAATCATGCAGGAGTTAATGACAGCTCTAATTGTTTGTCTACCTCCTAGAATCCAATACTGTTGCCTCAGAATTGACAAAAGCATCTGCGTACCAGCATGACAGTTGCTAAGATGGGCATCCATAATCAGTCGCTGAACGACTGGGTGATCAGCCTTTGGGAGCACAATGGGATGACAAAAATCCCTGACATCATCCCGGTTTGATATCTTGGTCATCAAACGAATCAATCCCTGTTCGTCAACAAACGGAAGTAAGCTCTTTAGTTTGGAATTGAAAACATCTATGAACACTTCCTCCTGCACCCACCGTAAAATCTTCCTTTCTGCCGTGACAAATTCCTCACTTGTCAGGTCACAATGTATGCGTTGAGCTTTGCTGATGCGACAGTTGGTCAGAAAGCGGAACATCCAGCCTACCACCCTTACAATTTTCTTGTACTGAAAAAAGTGTTGGTAATACCAATCTTTACCGATGTCTTCTGAATTACTTGATATCAATGAAACGACATTCTTCCTTCTCTCCGAATTTATCTCTTCCTCATTATAAGAAAAGTCAGTTTGTGGCTAGCAGTCTGGATTTTCTCTCAACCAACCAGGGCCTTCCCACCAACGGCATTGTATCAACTTCTTCACAGAACATCCGCGTGATGGAAGATCTGATGGGTTTTCTTTTCCAGGAACATGTCGCCATTCGCAACCAACTGACAGTTCTCGTATCTCTTTAATCCGGTTCATGACAAAAGCATCCCATGCTTCACTTCGCTGAATCCAAGCGAGAACAGTTGAAGCATCTGTCCAAAAAATTGCCTTAATATCGGGAATACAATAATCCTTTACAATCGATGCATATAATCTCGTTGCTATTGAAGCTGCTAAAAGTTCTAACCTGGGAATGGTCAATCCCTTGCCTGATTTTCCAGTTGGTGCAACTCTTGACTTGGCAGCCACCAAGTGAACACTCACTTCACCCCCTTGCTCAACACGCAGGAATACAGCTGCTGCATATGATGTCTGACAGGCATCTGAAAAAATGTGAAGTGTCCAGGAGTCGTCTGGGCTGTTGCAGTTAGACAACCAACGAGGAATCTTGACTTGAGCTAAAAGAGGAACTTCTTCAAGCCAACTCAAGAATTTCATTTTGATCTCTTCATTGACTTCTTCATCCCATGTCAAACCTTCTCTCCAAGTCTGTTGAAGCAACAATTTTGGTATTAATGCTACACTACATGTGACACCCACCGGATCAAAAATTCTATGGGCAGCACTCAAAATAACTTTCTTTGTTATTTTCTCGAAGCTAATCGAAAGAAGGTTATCTATGTTGATTGCTAGGGAATCGTCGGACTTGTTCCATAGGAGTCCTAACACATTGGTAGGTCCGGAAACATCATTACTTCCGGTCAACTCCCACCCTCGAAGACAAAATTGCCGTTCCCTCATGACACCTGAAGCTACATCAATAAACTGTTTAGCTTGTTCTTCATCGTCCAAACTGGCAAGGCAATTATCAACATAGAAGCTATGGGTAAGAAGTTCCACAAATGACTTGGGTCATGGTGACTTCCCTTCCTCACACAGTACTAATGTATTTTCAAGGTGAAGTTTGATGCATGATTCTAATAGAAAAGGACTTGGAGAGACTCCAAATACAACACGACAATGTCTGTATGTCTTGAGACTTCCATTTCTGTCTAACCACAAGAATCTCAAAAAATTTCTGTCTCTCTCGCGAATGCTGATCTGGAGAAAAGCTCTTCTTATGTCTCCAACAACTCCCACCTTCTTCAATCGGAAACGAGCCAACACGGAAGGTATTTTCTCAATTAAATTAGGGCCTTTCTCAAGACATTGATTGAGGCTGGGCTGTTTATCTTCTTTAGACGAGGCATCGAACACGGGGCGCACTGGTGTTGTTGATCCAGGTTTCACAACGTGACAATGAGGCAAATAGTGGCAATGAACATCCATTTCCTGAGGAGGCACTTCTTCTATCACCCCTTCCCTCAGCCAATCATCTAGTACTTCCTGATAAGCATCATAGTAACCTTCAGTCTTCAATCTCTTAACAGTAGACATCAGTCTCTTCAATGATAATTGGTAATTATCAGGCAGTGGAGGATGGTTCTCAACCCATGGGAGGTGAACTTCAAACCGCTCTTCTTCATTGACTGATACTGTATCAAGGAAATGTTGCTGTGTAGTAGACTCAATCTCAGATCTGCTGCGTTTCTCAGATGGATCGCTAATCCCTAAAGTATCTAGAGTCCACAAATCTGTGATAGTGGCTTCTCTTGTTAGCATAGCAGTCACCACCATAGCCATACTTTCCTCATTCCTTTGTTCTGAAGGTACTTTGCCCATTAAAATCCATCCCAAACGAGTTTCCATGGCCACTAGTCCAGTACTTAGTATCTTGTGGCCTCCTGTTAACAATTTGCCTGCAACATCAGCTCAAATTAATATTTCTATTGGTCCATAAGATTTGATGTCACTCAAAACAATGTTCTGACTACTTAGTTCTTCAATCCAAGGACCTTGCTGTACTGAAGGTATGGCACCACAAATTCTTGTTTGGTCTAATGCTTCAAAGTGACAGTTGTAGCTACCATCCAGACTAGAGAGATAAATAGTGTACACACAATGATGGTATACTCCAGTGGTTGTACCTCCAAATAGCGAGTGTTGGATATTTTCCTGTCTGCCAGTTTGATATCCCATTTCCGTGGCTGTACTCTTCAAAATGTAGGAACGTTGTGATGCTGAATCAATTAATGCTCTTACAGTCCGCTCAACTCCTTGGCCCCGAACCATGACAACTAGTGTTTGCATCAGCACCCCACAATGGTTCGACAAACTAGCTAAAGCTTCATCTTTCTGGACTTGCGCACTAGAAGCCATCTTGTCTCCTGTTGAGTTCGGTCTCTCTACGGCTGAGTCTACCTGGGTTTGTGGCAACTTATCACACATAACCACAAAGTGTCCTCGACTACAAATGATGCACCTAGGCCTATTTCTACATTTCTTCGCTGGATGTCCGACCTTGAGACAAGAAAAACAGCATCTTTTAGTCTCAAGTGCAAGACGACGTTCTTGCAAAGTCATCTTCTGGGCCTTAATACAGTCTTGAGACTTGTGGTTAGACGAACAAAAGACACACCCTGCTGTTTCTCTACCAGATGCAGTAAGGAGACCTGCTGCTGTGGGAATGTTCTCATTCGGATTAGTGGTGTAATTCAAGCTCTTTTCCTTCTTCTTTGGACCTCCGTTGAGAGCTACCGAAGACAAAACACCAAACCCTGACATAGCCAAAGTAATCTTCTGTTCCTGTTCTACTTCACATCTAAGAAATTGCATCAAACTGTCTAAACGATTCTTGGAATTCACACTCTGGTCACCGACACTAGCCCCCCCCCCCTGGTTCAACAGCTGAATTTGAAGAAGACTGGCCAATGAGCGTGATTGAAGAAGTTCTCTCCCAAGTTCTTAGAATGTCCTCAGGCAAACATGACTCTACTAGTGGTAAAAGCATGGAATTACACTTGTCCGTTGTGACACCTAAGGTTCCTAGGGCTCCTATATGGCTCTGAAGCTTATCATAGAGGGATGATAAACACACCTTATTAGGGCTCACAGCATTCTGTAAGATTAAGCTTAACAACTCCCTAATGTACACTTCTACCAGCAAATCATCCTTCCCATAGCGTGCTTTGAGACTTGATATTGCTTTACAGTAATTTTCTCCGGTAGCAGGAAAGCTCTCAACTAAATCTCTTGCTCTGGATCCAGAAGTGGTGGCCTGTATGAGGTATTGGAATTTATCACTAGGGTCTAAAAGAGGGTCCTCATCAATTTTCTTAAATTGTGACCAGAAAGGAAGCCAATCTTTTAGTTCACCTCCGAACTTTTTCAATTCCAACAAAGGCAGTTTGTATGAACGCTTAACTTGGAGTGACGAGTTAGAATTAACTGATACTGCAGTAGCTTCTGAGTTCCGGTCTTCATTTAATAATTTCGTAACAACAGTCTTAACCTTATAAAATCTGAACTTATACTCGTCAGCCATACTGATTTCTTTGTCTAACTCGTCATCCCTAACCTCCACGTTCTCAATCATATTAGTGAAGATAAGAGTATCCATACCTGTTAATTCATGAAAGTTTGTTTCTAATAGATCCATATTGCACTAATACTTTCCGTATCTTTCTCCGGCATCTGTAGTAACGCGTCGAGCTCATTGTAGATCTTGGTTATTGATCGCCGTAATACCGCTCTTGATTTCTTTGTCACAGCTATATTCACTTCCATGCTTGAAATACTACGTATGAAACTGTTTATATGATTATATAACTGTCTAATGTCCTGTCACGGTCGCCAAATGTTGGGAATGCACTTCGAAAACGATAAAACACGGGTACAATTCCACAATAATCGAACACATTT
The DNA here is from genome assembly GCF_040414725.1 of Anabrus simplex. Taxonomy (NCBI): domain Eukaryota; kingdom Metazoa; phylum Arthropoda; class Insecta; order Orthoptera; family Tettigoniidae; genus Anabrus; species Anabrus simplex. Next base: position 95,064,167 of record NC_090275.1, on the reverse strand, counting down.
ATTTTAATACACATATATAGCCTACATGGAAGCCATCTTGCGAACTACAAAAATGATACCAAACTAAAACTTGAAGTGTGTTTCTTTGCTTATTTCAAAGCTCTCGTAAACAAATCTCATGAGTAACAAGAATCAAAGAGGTTACACTAACTGATCTCACACAACAGTCGTCGTGCTTACTACAGTTCTGAAATATATCTGTCCCTCTGCCTAAACCTTGATAATATAACGAGATGCGTGCTTACGGGCTAAAAACCAGCAGGAATCGTGAGCGTCTCTATTAATTCATTGCGAGTACTCCGAATGAGCCCGCGATTTTATCAAAGCGAGCACAGATAAGAAGAAAGTGCACCTTACAACATGAGATGTACACACAGACCAGGAACAGGTATCGTATACGCTGAAAACTGCGCGTTGCATGTCACGCCTTGCAATAGCTCCCTTGACAGAGACACAGTGGGAGTTGTGATAGTAGACAGTGCTTGAAGGTTCGATTCCCACGCAAGCATTCTTTTATTTGCCGACAATTGCCTGGTATGTGGTAAGGTTGCATATTTGATAGCTTCCACAGACTGATTTATTTATTTATTTATTTATTTATTTATTTATTTATTTATTTAATCCATTTACCCTACGGGGTTGGTTTTCCCCTCGAACTCTGTGAGGGATCCCACTCTACCGCCTGAAGGGCAGTGTCCTGGAGCGTGAGACATTTGGTCGAGAATACGACTGGAGAGGAAGACCAGTACCTCGCCCAGACGGCCTCACCTGCTATGGTAAGCAGGGCCCTTGTGGAGAATGAGAAGATTGGAAAGGATAGGCACGAAAGTGTTAAGGAAGCGGCCGTGGCCGTAAGTTGGTATCATCCTGGCGTTTGCCTGTAGAAGTAGAGAAACCAAAGAAAACCACATCGAGGATGGCTGAGATGGGATTCGAACTCCCTCTACTCACTTGACCCCTCAAGGCTGAGTGGACCCTGTTCCAGTCCTCGTACCACTCTTCAAATTTTCGTGCCGGGCTGACTGGCTCAGGCGGTTGAGGCGCTGATCTTCTGACCCGAACATGGCAGGTTCGATCCTTACTCAGTCCGGTGGTATTTAGAGGTGCTTAAATCCGTCAGCCTCGTGTCGGTAGATTTACTGGCACGTAAAAGAACTCCTGCGGGACTAAATTCCGGCACCTCGGCGTCTCCGTAAGCCGTAAAAGTAGTTAGTGAGATGGAAAGCCAATAACATTATTATTATTAAAATGTTCGTGGCAGAGCCGGGAATCGAACCCAAGCTTTCGGGAATGACAGTTAATCATACTAACCACTACATCACAGAGGAGGATCTGATTTGTTTCTTTGACCCTGTAAAGGGCCATACCAACATCCATACTCCGGGTTTAATTGTATGTAGGACATGACTTTGTTCAAGACATGGGAAGACCTAACAATCATTTTAGTAATTGCAAAACAAAGTCAGTTGGAAACAATACAAAATTCAAGGCTAAATTGCAACTACGCGAAGCAGATCCCGCGCATCGCTCCGAAGACCTCACTAAACGATTCAATCGGTAACAGCGACGGGCGGTGTGTGCAAAGGGCAGGGACGTAATCAACGCGAGCTTATGACTCGCGCTTACTGGGAATTCCTCGTTCATGGGGAACAATTGCAAGCCCCAATCCCTAGCACGAAGGAGGTTCAACGGGTTGCCCGGTCCTTTCGGACTAGGAGGACACGCTGATTCCCTCAGTGTAGCGCGCGTCCGGCCCAGAACATCTAAGGGCATCACAGACCTGTTATTGCTCAATCTCGTGCGGCTAGAAGCCGCCTGTCCCTCTAAGAAGATGTGTTGTCGCCGGCAGCACGAACGGATACCGGATGCGACTATTTAGCAGGCTAGAGTCTCGTTCGTTATCGGAATTAACCAGACAAATCGCTCCACCACTAAGAACGGCCATGCACCACCACCCACCGAATCAAGAAAGAAGTCTCAATCTGTCAATCCTTCCCGTGTTCGGGCCTTTTAATGAGTCAAATTAAGCCGCAGGCTCCACTCCTGGAGGTGCCGTTCCGTCAATTCCTTTAAGTTTCAGCTTTGCAACCATACTTCCCCCGGAACCCAAAAGCTTTGGTTTCCCGGGAGCTGCCCGCCGTCATCGGAGGAATTTCGGCTGGCGGTATCCGACCGCCTTCGAACCTCTAACTTTTGTTCTTGATTAATGAAAACATACACTGACTGACAGAGCAAATGCAACACCAAGAAGGAGTGGTCAGAACTTTATGCCAATTGCAGGGTAGACTGACGTCACTGAGGTATGCTCATGATGTAAAATGCGCCGCTGTGCTGCGCACATAGCGAACGATAAATGGGACACGGCGTTGGCGAATGGCCCACTTCGTACCGTGATTTCTCAGCCGACAGTCATTGTAGAACGTGTTGTCGTGTGCCACAGGACACGTGTATAGCTAAGAATGCCAGGCCGCCGTCAACGGAGGCATTTCCAGCAGACAGACGACTTTACGAGGGGTATGGTGATCGGGCTGAGAAGGGCAGGTTGGTCGCTTCGTCAAATCGCAGCCGATACCCATAGGGATGTGTCCACGGTGCAGCGCCTGTGGCGAAGATGGTTGGCGCAGGGACATGTGGCACGTGCGAGGGGTCCAGGCGCAGCCCGAGTGACGTCAGCACGCGAGGATCGGCGCATCCGCCGCCAAGCGGTGGCAGCCCCGCACGCCACGTCAACCGCCATTCTTCAGCATGTGCAAGACACCCTGGCTGTTCCGATATCGACCAGAACAATTTCCCGTCGATTGGTTGAAGGAGGCCTGCACTCCCGGCGTCCGCTCAGAAGACTACCATTGACTCCACAGCATAGACGTGCACGCCTGGCATGGTGCCGGGCTAGAGCCACTTGGATGAGGGAATGGCGGAACGTCGTGTTCTCCGATGAGTCACGCTTCTGTTCTGTCAGTGATAGTCACCGCAGACGAGTGTGGCGTCGGCGTGGAGAAAGGTCAAATCCGGCAATAACTGTGGAGCGCCCTACCGCTAGACAACGCGGCATCATGGTTTGGGGCACTATTGCGTATGATTCCACGTCACCTCTAGTGCGTATTCAAGGCACGTTAAATGCCCACCGCTACGTGCAGCATGTGCTGCGGCCGGTGGCACTCCCGTACCTTCAGGGGCTGCCCAATGCTCTGTTTCAGCAGGATAATGCCCGCCCACACACTGCTCGCATCTCCCAACAGGCTCTACGAGGTATACAGATGCTTCCGTGGCCAGCGTACTCTCCGGATCTCTCACCAATCGAACACGTGTGGGATCTCATTGGACGCCGTTTGCAAACTCTGCCCCAATTTCGTACGGACGACCAACTGTGGCAAATGGTTGACAGAGAATGGAGAACCATCCCTCAGGACACCATCCGCACTCTTATTGACTCTGTACCTCGACGTGTTTCTGCGTGCATCGCCGCTCGCGGTGGTCCTACATCCTACTGAGTCGATGCCGTGCGCATTGTGTAACCTGTATATCGGTTTGAAATAAACATCAATTATTCATCCGTGCGGTCTCTGTTTTTTCCCCAAATTTCATCCCTTTCGAACCACTCCTTCTTGGTGTTGCATTTGCTCTGTCAGTCAGTGTACTTGGCAAATGCTTTCGCTTCGGTCCGTCTTGCGACAATCCAAGAATTTCACCTCTAACGTCGCCATATGAATGCCCCCGACTGTCCCTATAAATCACTACCTCGAGTTCCGAAAACCAACAAAATAGAATCGAGGTCCTATTCCATTATTCCATGCACACAGTATTCAGGCGCAGCCGACCAGCTTTTAGCACTCTAATTTGTTAAAGTAAACGTGCCGGCCCACCTCGACACTCGATGAAGAGCACCGCGATAGGATTTCATCAGGGTCCGCCTACGGCGCGCAGGAACCGCACGCGGATTAACCACGGCGGCCGCGCGTTTTCGACTCGCCACCACCGGCAGGACGTTCCACGAACCATGCCAGTTAAACACCGACGAGGGATGAACCGACAGCGTGGGACACAAATCCAACTACGAGCTTTTAAACCGCAACAACTTTAATATACCCTATTGGAGCTGGAATACCGCGGCTGCTGGCGCCAGACTTACCCTCCAATGCATACTTATTAAAGGATTTAAAATGAACTCATTTCGATTATGGGGCTTCGGATGAGTCTCGTATCATTATTTTTCGTCACTACCTCCCCGTGTCGGGAGTGGGTAATTTGCGCGCCTGCTGCCTTGCTTGGATGTGGTAGCCGTTTCTCAGGCTCCCTCTCCAGAATTGAAAGATGCGTCGCCGGTACGAGCACCGTGCGATCAGCCCAAAGTTATTCAGAGTCACCAAGGACGAGCCGACTGATTGATTTTGATCTAATAAAAGCGTCCCTTCCACTTCTGGTCGGGACTCTATTTGCATGTATTAGCTCTAGAATTACCGGTACCACAGTTATCCAAGTAAAGTGGCACGATTTACGGATCGATAACTGATTTAATAAGTCATTCGCGGTTTCACCTTGATTTGGTATTTACAAATTCTTTCTTGATATGTTATCAGTCACTAGTAAAAGTTTGGTTGCAATATTTGTGAAACTTGGCTCGCAATAGAAAATATCAGTCGACATGTAAAGCGGGAAGTTAGGTTAGGTTACTCGAGTTTTCTGAGTGGATGTCTTTTCATTCTTCCTCTTCTTCCTTGATATGTTATCAGTCACTAGTAAAAGTTTGGTTGCAATATTTGTGAAACTTGGCTCGCAATAGAAAATATCAGTCGACATGTAAAGCGGGAAGTTAGGTTAGGTTACTCGAGTTTTCTGAGTGGATGTCTTTTTATTCTTCCTCTTCTTCCTTAGCAGGTTTCTTCCTCTTCAGTTCTCTAGGGCTTTAATAGTGTTCTAGTTGTCTCCAGTGTTGTAGGCCTGCCTCTTACATGCATTAGCAGCATTGAAGACGTACATTATCGTCGGAATCATGTACGAGATGACCATTTTCCGGCATTTGAGTCTGCTCTGGCTCAGTATCACTGTCATTACTGTCGGGCTGAGTGGCTCAGACAGTTGAGGCGCCCGCCTTCTGACCACAACTTGGTAGGTCCGATTCTGGCTCAGTCCGGTGTTATTGGAAGGTGCTCAAATATGCCCGCCTCGTGTCGGTAGATTTACTGGCATATAGAAGAACTCCTGTGGCATTAAATTCCGGTACCTCAGAAATGCTGTACCTTAATGAAGGCCACAGCCACTTCCTTCCCACTCCTAGGCCTTTCCTACCCCAGCGTCGCCATAAGACCTATCTGTGTCGGTGCGACATAAAGCAAATAGCAACAACAACAACGAGCGTTAGTAAGCGTATTTATACACCTGGAAGATGACGTTGATTCAAATTTCCTGCAAATCGCTTTAGCGTGGCGCTAGTAGCAGCCCTATGACGTTGCACATCAGGTTTGCTTTAAATATGGGCTGTACTGTGCAAGAACGTTAGTTACCTGTGTAACGGACTCTTCACTTCACCGGCAACTACTGTTATCAACCTCGCCACGCACATAACCTTTTTCTACAATTAATATGGACTTACCTTCATCTGGATACACACCGCATTTTCTCTTCAACTGGAACTTGCATACTTAGGTGGATTTGCACACATCATACCTTGCACGAACTTTGCTCTATCCACCTTTACGACCGACGATAAACTAACCTCCTTTTCGCTTCCTGACGTCATGTGACATCGCCCGCTTTGTCACGCATGCTCCACTAACTTCTGGAATATTCCAGACATATCTCTCATTATTCCACACTATAAATTCCCGGCCTTCCTCTGAATGTGTTGAGATGGACTTTGGCCTGTGTGGAGGGAAGAACCTTTAACGTCATCTCCGTCTTTAGCGACATGTGCCCTGGACTCTCCATTTTTTGGGCAGAACTACTTGGTTCAAGATGAGGTATGACAAACTAAAAATGTCCTTATTGTAAATAATGCTGTGTTGCATTTGGAGCTATTTTCTTTGCAAATTCTAACTGGGAGCAGTGCATTTCCAGCCCGAGATTTTGCTTGGATTTTCAATTTCTATGCCTCATTTGACTATCCAGTGACTATTTGCTTTCCAAATGTGCGTGTGGTATATCCGCAACTCTGCGACTCCTATACACACTTGTGGTTAATTAGTGCTTCTCCATTTATGTTTTGGTATACTTTGAGACTGTTTCATTATAGTATACAGTGACTTACGCCAGTATGACAACGTTTGTTTGTGTCGATTCGGGTGATAATTGTAGAGGTGGCAACTTTCATATGACATTAGACTTTGCTTAGTGACTTCATGTTGGTATACTTCAATCTGGTAACTGCGAACATTCTTTTCTTATTCTCGTTGTTCAACATTTTTCTTTAAACTGTATTCATCCCTTTCTTGTCCATCCCTTTCCTCTCCTGGCCCATTCTCTTATTTGCTTTCATTTTCTTCGATATTTTACTCTTGATGTAACTATTTGTATTACTTGTGGTTGGGAAAATTCCGTATTTGTACAGACTTCTATTCTTCTAATTTTGTAAGACCTTGATTAATTCTTCTAATATATGTATATTTCCAAATTTTATCTTGGTTTCTCATATTTTCACCTGTCATGTCCCTTATTTCTCCTGCCATTTTCTTTTAGTTTTTTTTTTAATATTATCTAGCATAGTTTCCACTGCGCTATCTGTGTTTATTCTGCAATGTTTATTTGGAGAACCCTGTTTACCACGGCCTCAACTTGGCATTTTTCTCATTGCGTAACTTTATTCCCTACCGTTTGAAAGCACTCGGTGTCATCGATACTTTGGATTTCCCTTGGCTGGATTTATGAATAAACATATATATATATATATATATGCATATACCCCCATAAAGGGGTTACACATGGTAGCAGAGTACAAAGTCGCAGTTTACTACTACTCTAAATCTTCACCCTGTTACGGCCTTAGTTCTTTTGTTTCTTTCTTCTGAGGTTTAGTGTTTTTCCTCGCTAGACTCTGCTTTTCTTTTTGTCATCTCTTTCAACATGGCTTATTTTTCTGATAATTTTTCTCCTTATACTTCAGACACTTCGGACATTTCGTTTGATCCCCATTTCAATTTTTCTGATCCAAATCCTTTTACTAATATGTCTTACAATCCTTTTCTCCCTTGTAATTCTGATCTTACTTCCACGTCTAGTACTCTTACTACTACTGTTTCTTCTAGTTCATCCTCTGAACCTTTACCAACCCTGCCTCAACCTAACACTCCTCTCTATCCTGATATTTCTCTTTTTACTGCTGAATCCAAACTTCCACTTAATCAAGCACCTCCGCCTTCTCCTAATAAAACTCAATCTGCACAGCATTACTCTCCCAATTTGCGCACTCCACCACCATCCCCTTCTCAGCAATATTTTTATGAATCTCCATATCATCACACCCCTTCTTCACATCAACCACTTAATTTCCATATTTTGACTAAATGTCTTGATCAGGTACCCCTCATTCAGTCTACTGATCCTGATACTTTGACACGGTGGCTTTTTTTAGTTCGCAAATTTCTACAGACTGACTTGGCTCCGTTTTCCCAATTGCTTTCGTTGCTTTATCCAAAAACCTCTGGTCATCTTAGTAATTTTTGGCTCCAGTATATGAAGTCTTCTCATGATTGGGCTCATTTTCGCTCGGTTTTACATACTTATTTTCTGCCTTATGAAATTAGACAACAGCTGAGTAACAAATATATCAGACGTCATCAACGTCCAGAGGAATCAGCTTACGATTATCTTGACTCCATTATCGGCTATTCTGATGTGTTAGCTATTGCTCAACATCCCCAGGAAATTATTTCTCTTATTCGATTTTATGCCTCTCCAGCTTTCCGCCAAATCATCAATCCCTTTACGCCACCCACTACTATTCCTCAGCTTTACCACATTGCTCAACTAGATATTCTAAATACCCGTAGTAATTTTTCCTATTATTCGTCTACCCCACCTCCCCAGTTTAACACATCAACACCTCGCATGCCCTCTACCACTCGTCCACCTTCTCAGAGTGATATTTCTCGCCTTCGCTGTTATCGGTGTCAGGCTATGGGGCACCTCGCACGAAATTGTACCAATTCTACCTTGGGAAACTTCAATTCCCGTCGTCAGTAGGCAGCTCACGACCTCTTGGGCAAAATCTGCCTTATGTTTCCTCAACTTTCTCGCCTGTTACTAAATCACAGTCGTATACTCTTGTACAGTTACTTAACATTCCCTCCTTAGCCTTCTTAGACTCAGGTTCTGCAATTTCCCTCATCAGTTTCTCCTTTTTTCAGCAACTTTTACAAACGCATCCGCATCTTCAATTGCGCCCTTCTACCCTCAGATGTCTTTCCATATCTCAGCACACTCTTGAAATCATGGGTTACCTAAAACTTAATGTTAAAATTTCTCAATTTTTTTGGCCGTTTGAATTTCAAGTGATTAATAATTGTTCACTTCCTGTTATTCTGGGATATGATTTTTTTGCTCATACTGGCCTTATTTATAATACTGCTATGGCCTCTATCTCTTTCTTTTTCAATCCGCACGTTAAAATTCCTTTGGTAGACCCCCTCGATTTCCCTATGAACCATGTATTCAGTCATCAGCATATTTATGCCACTGCTCCCCAACTAGATGCAATTGAGGCCTTGAAATCTGAATTTGCCGATGTTATTACAGATACTTTAGGCTCCGTTGTTAATTATCAGGCTCACATTGATTTACTTGATAAAACACCTGTTCGTTCGTCTCCTTACCATCTTAGCCCTCCTCGGATGGCCAAAATGGATGACATTATTGACAAAATGCTTCTGGATGGTACCATTGTCCCATCTTCTTCCAATTATGCCTCTCCGGCCTTTCTTGTCGACAAGCCTGATGGTTCTTCGCGCCTGGTAGTTGATTACCGTAAATTAAACTCCAAAATCCTCTATGACTCCTATCCTATTCCTAAAATGCAAAACGCTTTCCACTTTTTTTCTAAAGCTAAATATTTTTCTCTTTTAGATCTCAATTCTGCTTACTACCAAATCCCCTTGGACTCTCGGAGCAGTCGGCTTACCGCTTTCATCACCCCAAATGGCCTTTTTCAGTTCACAAAAGTTCCTTTTGGATTGAACTTGGGGTCACAAATCATGCAGAGATTAGTGGATTCCTTATTTTCTGATTGCAAGTACAAATTTCTCTATCCTTATATTGATGACCTTTTAATTTTTAGCCCTGATTTTGAGTCCCACATGTCGCATTTACACCATGTTCTTTCTAGATTACGTTCTATTGGTCTGACAGTTAACCCTTCTAAAATTTCTCTAGCTCAAACTTCTATAAAGTTCTTAGGTCACATTGTGTCATCTCAGGGAGTAGCTGTCGATCCCGAACGTACTTCGGCTATCTCTAATATTCCACCTCCCAAAAATCTCAAACAAACACGCACCTTTTTAGGCATGGTTTCTTTCTACCACCGGTTCATTCCTAACTTTTCTCACATTGCTGAGCCTCTCAATTATTTGAAACGTAAAAACGTCCCTTTCATTTGGACTCAATCTCAACAGGACGCCTTTCTTCAGCTTAAGTCTCTTTTGATGCATGCTCCCATTCTTCAATTTCCTGATTTCTCCCTACCTTTTGAAATACATACTGATGCTTCCAATCTTGCTGTTGCTGGTGTTCTAACTCAGGTTGTTAATGATGTTCCTCTACCTATCGCCTATTTCAGTCGACTTCTTTCTCCTACTGAGAGAAAATATTCTATCTTCGAGCGTGAAGCCTTGGCTTTATTAAATTCCATTGAACACTTTGCGGAGTATTTGGAACATAAAGAATTCCTTGTCAAGACTGATAATCAGGCTCTCTCATGGTTGTTACATAACGCACCTAAGATTGGTAGAACTGGCCCGCTGGCTCATGCGATTGTCCAGATTCAAGTTTTCCCTTAAATTTATTTCTAGCACTGAGAATTCTGTAGCTGACGCTCTTAGTCGCTTATTTGACACTTCCACTCCCCAGTTAAGTACTACTGACGATTTACCCCCGAATCTCTCTATGATGCCTTCACCTTCCTCCATTCATGCGGTTCTTTCGTTAACAGACTTTCCTCTTTCATTTCAATCCTGTCAGTCGCATCAGCTCACCGATCAGTTCTGCATCCAACTCAAACAATCCATCTCTGATCCCTCTTATCAGGGTCCCTTTACTATTTTTAAAGATCTCTTGGTTTACAAACCCACTAAGAAAGCTTCTCCTAAAGTGGTGCTTCCACAGGCTCTTCAACCCATGATTTTACAATATTATCATTCCTCCCCTGTGGGCGGGCATCTAGGCATCACTAAAACGTACAACCGTATAGCCTCTCTTTTCTTTTGGCCTCAAATGCGCAAATCTATTCGCAATTTTGTTCAAATTTGTGAATTGTGTCAAACATCTAAACCTTTAAACATAAAGTCTGCTGGTCTTCATTCTGCCCTTCCACCCACTCATCCTGCCCAAACCTTTTTCATTGATCTAGTTGGACCCATAGTTCGTTCTTCTCGTGGCAACTTGTACATTTTTACCTTGTTGGATGCCTTCTCAAAATTTCTAGTCCTTCGACCCTTACGGAAATTTTCTACTAAGATCATCATTAATTTACTCACTGAACAAATCTTTCCTATTACCGGTTGGCCTGCTAATATCGTTTCTGATAATGCTTCTATTTTTACTTCAAGTGTTTTTTTTAATATGTGCTTTCAACTGGGTATCAAACGTATCTTGACTTCTCCCTACCACCCTCAGTCCAACACCGTGGAAAGGTATCACCGTAATCTCAAAGTTGCTTTATCTATATTTCATCGTTCTTTCCAGAAAGACTGGGATTCTCATCTTTCTTCTTTGGCGTTAGCCTTTAATTCTAGTATCAATAGTTCTACTGCTCAAACTCCGGCTAAGCTCTTTCTTGGTCGTGATCTCCAAACTCCTCTTTCCCTAACCTGGGATCTGCACACCCTCCTTGAATCTTCTGATCAGCCATCCTCTTCATCACTCTGGAAAGACGCCTTTGATCAATTGTTAAAAGCTCAACAGGTCCACAAAAAAGCTTATAATGCTCGTCATAAGCCATCCACTTTTAAAATTGGTGATTTAGTCCTCGTTGCTAATCATCCACACAGCTCGGCAATTAATGCCACTTCTGCCAAACTTGCTCCTCGATGGCTTGGACCATACCGTATTTTGTCTTTCCCTACTCCTGTCACTGTATATTTGCAATCCACTACCGATTTGTTTGATACTAAAAAACTTCATCTAAATCAGCTCAAGCGCTTTCATTCTTAAAAACTTTCATATCTTGATCTTCTTTTCTTTTGCCCTGTGTTTTCCTTTTCTTGTTATTACCTCCTCTTCTTACTGATTTTTTTTCTCTCTCTTTTCTCCATCTGGTCTGGAAATGTCTATTGCTCCCAGTGTTATTTATTATTATTTTTTTTGGTTCCTTTCTTTTCTTTGTTTGTCTGCCTCATCCCTCCATTCTTTTTTTTTCCCTTTATTGAATTTCCTTTTTTTTTCTCCCTCCACACAGGTTTCTCCAGTCTCCCTCCCAGCCAATTGGCACAGGTTGTAATGGGAGTGTACATACAACTTCCCAACCATTTTATTTTTCTCTTTTGTAATTGTTCTTAAATTTTTTAAATCTTCTTGTCATTTGTGATATTTATATTTCTATGTTAATTTATCACTACCCTTTTCTCCTTACCCTTTCCCTTTGCTAACGCGTTAGCCCTTTTCTTGTTTCCTTTCCTCCTCTACCTTTTTGTATTTTCTATTCTCTATTTAGGCAGGTTTATTGTGTTTGGACATTCTTCTGCCGCCTCTTGTTTTGTTTTGCAGTATTTTCTCTCTTTGATATACCGTGGCGGCTGCTATCGACCCCCGCTCCAGCTCATGGAAGGGCCCTCCATTGCTGTTCCTGGGGCCGCCTCGCCGTCGCCATTCAACTGTATCTTCCGCTTCTCGTCTTCCACCAGCCGTCTTCATTTAACTCCAGCTGCTTCAACAACTACAAAAAAAAAATCCTTTTGGATTTTTTTTTTCTGGTGCCCGGCGGATGATGTAACGGACTCTTCACTTCACCGGCAACTACTGTTATCAACCTCGCCACGCACATAACCTTTTTCTACAATTAATATGGACTTACCTTCATCTGGATACACACCGCATTTTCTCTTCAACTGGAACTTGCATACTTAGGTGGATTTGCACACATCATACCTTGCACGAACTTTGCTCTATCCACCTTTACGACCGACGATAAACTAACCTCCTTTTCGCTTCCTGACGTCATGTGACATCGCCCGCTTTGTCACGCATGCTCCACTAACTTCTGGAATATTCCAGACATATCTCTCATTATTCCACACTATAAATTCCCGGCCTTCCTCTGAATGTGTTGAGATGGACTTTGGCCTGTGTGGAGGGAAGAACCTTTAACGTCATCTCCGTCTTTAGCGACATGTGCCCTGGACTCTCCATTTTTTGGGCAGAACTACTTGGTTCAAGATGAGGTATGACAAACTAAAAATGTCCTTATTGTAAATAATGCTGTGTTGCATTTGGAGCTATTTTCTTTGCAAATTCCAACTGGGAGCAGTGCATTTCCAGCCCGAGATTTTGCTTGGATTTTCAATTTCTATGCCTCATTTGACTATCCAGTGACTATTTGCTTTCCAAATGTGCGTGTGGTATATCCGCAACTCTGCGACTCCTATACACACTTGTGGTTAATTAGTGCTTCTCCATTTATGTTTTGGTATACTTTGAGACTGTTTCATTATAGTATACAGTGACTTACGCCAGTATGACAACGTTTGTTTGTGTCGATTCGGGTGATAATTGTAGAGGTGGCAACTTTCATATGACATTAGACTTTGCTTAGTGACTTCATGTTGGTATACTTCAATCTGGTAACTGCGAACATTCTTTTCTTATTCTCGTTGTTCAACATTTTTCTTCAAACTGTATTCATCCCTTTCTTGTCCATCCCTTTCCTCTCCTGGCCCATTCTCTTATTTCCTTTCATTTTCTTCGATATTTTACTCTTGATGTAACTATTTGTATTACTTGTGGTTGGGAAAATTCCGTATTTGTACAGACTTCTATTCTTCTAATTTTGTAAGACCTTGATTAATTCTTCTAATATATGTATATTTCCAAATTTTATCTTGGTTTCTCATATTTTCACCTGTCATGTCCCTTATTTCTCCTGCCATTTTCTTTTAGTTTTTTTTTTTTTTTGAATATTATCTAGCATAGTTTCCACTGCGCTATCTGTGTTTATTCTGCAATGTTTATTTGGAGAACCCTGTTTACCACGGCCTCAACTTGGCATTTTTCTCATTGCGTAACTTTATTCCCTACCGTTTGAAAGCACTCGGTGTCATCGATACTTTGGATTTCCCTTGGCTGGATTTATGAATAAACATATATATATATATATATATATATGCATATACCCCCATAAAGGGGTTACACCTGTGAGATTGGACGGAGTGACTGTGAGTGGGTCAATAATGCCTTTACGATGACGAAGAGGCCAGTATCAACAGTTCACTGTGGTTGAACGAGGCCGTATAATAGGGCTACGTGAACGCGGATTTTCCTTCCGCTCTATTGCAGAAAGACTTGGCAGGATTGTCTACACTGTGCATGCGTGCTGGCAGCAGTTGTCACGAGAAGGTACGCTCGCAAGAAGACCAGGCTCCGGACGTCCCCACGGCACCACCGAGAGGGAGGACCGCCGTATTCGACGAATGGCTGTGGCGCAGCGGAATGCGTCTGCAGCAGCAATTCGAGCGGCAGTTGGCACCAGTGACGCAACGAACTTTCAAAATCGGTTACTTGAAGGACAGCTCCGAGCCAGACGCCCTGCATTCCACTGCGAAGCAGGAGCTCATTGGAGGATGGAGTGGATGTCTGTTGTGTTTTCCGATCAAAGCTGGTTCTGCCTTGGTGCCAGTGATGGCCGTGTGTTGGTTAAGTGGAGGCCAGGTCAGCGCCTGCATTCCACCTGCCTGCGGTGTCGACACACTAGACTACACCGGAAGTTCTGGTCTGGGGAGCAATTTCCTATGACAGCAGGAGCACTCTCGTGGTTATCCCATGCACCCTGACTGCAGATGTGTACGCCGGTCTGGTGATTCGACCTGTTGTGCTGCCATTCATGAACACCATTTCCAGGGGTATTATCCAACATGATAATGCATGCCCCCATGCCGCTGTTGTAACCCAACGTGCTCTAGAGTGTCGACATGTTGCCTTGGTCTGCTCGATCCTCGATCTGTTCCCAATCGAGCACGTACAGGACGTATCATTGGACGATAACTTCAGCGTCATCCACAACCGGCATTAACCGTCCAAGTGCAAAAGGCACGGAACTCCATCCCTCAAGCTGACATCCGGCACCTGTACGACACAATGCATGCACGTTTGTATGCTTGCATTCAACAGTCAGGCGATTGTACCAGTTATTAATGGACCAGCATGTCATATTTGTCTTTGTCTTTTTATCTCGCGCGGATATTAACCTGTAGTTTTGTACCTTTAATCAATTAAATATGTTACCTCGACAAATATATTGCCAAAATTTCTGTATTCTACATTCCTTATTTCATGGTATTTGGATATCTTTTTTTCTGCTAGCGTATCACTGTCACTACTTGTATCAATACTATTAATGATGTTATTGGCTTTAAGACCCACTGGGGTTCTGAGACGTCGAGGTGCCGGAATTTGGTCTCGCAGGAGTTCTTTTACGTGCCAGTAAATCTACCGACACGAGGCTGACATATCTGAGCACTTTCAAATACCACCATACTGAGCTAGGTTCGAACCTGCCAAGTTGGGGTCAGAAGGCTAGCGCCTTAACCGCCTGAGCCACTCAGCCCGGCTATCAATACTATTAATTTCACAGTGTTCGACATCACTAAAATCATTTCCTTCATCTATTAATTCCACAATAAGGCCAACTTTGCCAGCAATGTTAACATCTCAAGTCGCCACCTTGACACAGCAAAGAGGATGGAATATTTACATCGAAACGGAACTCCTTATGGGAATAAAAATAAACTTTTAAATTATGCTTGACAACTTAGTATGTGTCTAATGTCAGTTAAAGTTTGTTTATCACAACTTTTATGAAAGTTGATATTTTCAGCACTGGTAATACAGACAGGTGCACAACTCTGAAAAAATCAACTATTGGCACGTCTGTGGTTCAGTTTTGTCTCTTTGGATGTGTGTGGGTGTGTACAATGGTAAGAGAATGTTATATATTTGATACTTCATATTTGCACCTGGTAGATGTGCAGAATCTGCAGATTTTTCTTTCTTATATAGAGCTTAAGTCCTATCAGGTGTTCTTGAAACAATGTCAAATCCTCTTCCAGTTTGTTCTATGTAAAAATGCTCACAATTTTTGCAAGTTAATTTATATACACCAGTCTGTTTGTTTTTACATGGTGTATCGACTGAGTGTGGTAGAATCTGACCCAGGCTGTTTATGGCTGAGAAGCTGATGAGTGTATTTTGCTCTTGAGGGCTCTGGCTATTTGGTATCATACTTTACCAATGAATGGTATGCCAAAGAAAGAACGAATGCATGGTATTGTATGTTCTTCACATTTTATTTTATTAGACTTAATTTCAATTACTATCAAAATATAATTCACCTTACATGTAGACACAAACCCTGTGGATATCCAAAACAAACACTATACAGGCTGTCTCAAACCTTTTGGGTCAAATTGAAACAGGTGATAGTGGGACCACTACCGATTATATTAAGATAGGGAATCAATGGTCCAAAATGCATAATCAGCGTGTTATGGACATACAAAGCTTACACCACATAACAACAACGTAACTCATAGTAATTGTTCAAAGTGATGACCGCCAGTCTAATGCATGTTTTGCAATGGCACAAGCAGTTCTGCCGCACTCTCACAAGATCCCGGGTGTCTGTTGTACACTGGAATAGGCAGCAGGATAAATAGCATACACCTCCAGGCATACTGTACACAACTTAGCTCATAGTACATGTGTCATGTGACAACCGCATACATCGCACTGCCACATTAACATGTGCCACACACACACCACTATCCCTTGTGTCAGTTGTCCATTGCATCAGACAGCTTGTGATGTGTTACTGTGTACAGTGCATGACGCGTAGTCAAAGATGAAATGTTACTCATCACAAGAGTTGGCAGACATGCATTTAATGTATTGTGCGGCAGGATATAGTGCCCGTAAAGCAGCACGAATGTACAGAAAATGTTTTTGCAACATCCTAATTGGAAGAAGTTTATCTCCGTGGATACCACCTTAAAAGAGATTGGGGTTGTTCAGCCACAGAGCGCCGACCAAGGATCCCGCCAAAGACATGTCTGAACACCAGACTTTGATGAGATAGTGTTGGATCCTGTGCCCGACTACCCAGAAATAAACTTCCATCAACTTGCCTATGAAACACACACTTCAAAGGATACAGTTTGGCAAGTACTGGTAGAATAGGTATTACACTATCTTAAAGAACATGTGCAAGCACTGGGACCAATGGATTTTGAGCCCTGCATTCGCTTCTGTCAATGGATTATTGACCGCAGTGCTGTAGTGCCAAACTTCTCTACAGTTTGTATTGTTCACAGATAAAGCCTCATTTACAGCCGCAACAGCCATGTCTGTAGTGAGGACAATCTCCACGCCACCCACCATCGGTGGCAACCAGCAACGATTTTCTGTCAACGTATGGGCGGGCGTTGTCCAAGATCACCTCATAGGACCTTATTTGCTGCCTCCCCATTTGACTGGTCCACGTTACCTGGTGTTCCTGAGAGATCTGCTGCCACAATTTCTGGAGACTGTACCCCTTGTTGTCCACAAAAGGATGTGTTTTTAACAAGACGGTGCACCAGCCCACTTCGATGTTAATGTCTGGGAGCACCTGAAAAACAGGTATCCTCATCATTGGATTGGAAGGGGAGGTCCCGTCCCATGGCCAGCGTGATCGCCGTGATCTTACAGATCTAACGCCTCTAGCGTTACGTCAAGCCATTGGTGTATGAAACTCCTGTAGAAACGGATGAAGACCTGCTTGCTATGGTCCAAGCTGCCTGTTTCCTGGTACAACAGACACCAGGGATCTTTCAGAGAGTACAGCAGAACTTCATGTCCCGTTGCCATGCATTGAGTCTGGCGGTCATCACTTAGAACAACTACTATGAGCTATGTTGTTGTTATGCAGTGTACACTGTGTATGTCCATAACACAATAAATATGTATTTTCGACCATTGGTTCCCTATCTAATATAATCGGTTATGGACCCACTATCAACTGTTTCAACTTGATCCGAAAGGTTTGAGACACCCTGTATCTATAAGTTCAGTTGTTTCTAAGAAAAGTGTAGCTGTGAGGAACTTATACGGTCTACCTTACACTTTTATTTAGCAACTCCACATAAGTATGTGTCCGGCTCCATGACTAAATGGTTAGCATGCTGGCCTTTGGCCCAGAGGGTCCCGGGTTCGATTCCCAGCCGGGTGGGGGATTTTAACCTGAATTGGTTAATTCAATGGCTCGGGGTCTGGGTGTGTGTGGTGTGTTCAGCATAGAAATCATCTTAGGTAGGCCCCTCATCTTCACAGACATGTAGGTTGCCTAATAGGCCGTTTACGAGAAAAAGACTCGCACCAGGCCTCTTCGGAGGCCATACGCCATTATTTGACAGAAATTTACTTGAAAAGACCTTCACACATTTGTTTTATATTGCATCAATACAGGCAGATCTTATAGCGACAATGGGATAGGAAAGGGAAGATGAGGACTGGGAAGGAAGCAACCGTGGCCCTAACGCCTTAGTGATGCAGAACATTTAAATGTTGTTTTACCCGGCAGATGGAGGTAATTTATGCGAGAGCGCTAAGAAAATGCAGTGATCTCTTGCAAAATTCACTGTTGCAACTATGAGGGTTGGGACAAAAGTTATGGAAACTATTTTTTCTTGCAGATATGTGAGCAGATCATAAATCATGCAGCCAACTCACTCGGGGACAGAAATTTAAAAATTGCGTTTCCTTTTTATTCTGGACATACAAATACCAATTTCTTAAAATTCTAGCCTAAGTACAGACAAAATTCTTAAATTTTTATAAAAATGTAAGACACAATAATAAGCTTTTGGTATTTTACCATGTCAGAAAAACAAGATACGGGTCATGAAAGCGACCACTCTAGATATAAAAATGCATTAGTTAGTTACTACCACAGCAATAAACAGGCATAATGCACAGGGGAAGAAGGTCTGAAAGAAAAGTTAAAATGTAAACAATCACTTGTACCTGCAAAGTCACAAGATAAACATGTTCTGGCTAGTTTATAGCATTCTCCACATCACTGCAAATACTTGCAGAGCACACTAAGAGGACAACATAACTGCACTATCTGTTTCTCCCATCTTTGTAATTACACTCTGTCTGTCAGTTATTTTTCTTCTGTACTCAGACTCTTAGGAGAGAACTTCTCTTGAAAAAAAAAAAAACTAAGATTTCCAGACATCAGCTACCATTCAATCAACAGAAGAACAGGAGGACAATTTGACCACTTGATGGATAGCATCTACATTTCCATTTTCCACTTCCTCCATGAGAGCTTTATTCAAGGTCACTCGCCGTTCCATGTTCTTCAATCGAGCCATGTTCATTTCCTCTTGACAGTGCCACTCCTTCAATTCAGAGAGTAGTAGCTTCAAATATTGTGACAGAGCTTGCAGTTTCTTCACATCGTCACTTGAAGTTTGTAACTGCTTCTGAAGTTGAACTGCAGTCTCCTCCTCCTAAAAGAAATCACAACATAAACACAAAAACACAAAATTAGTATTCTTTATTTATCTCCACAAATAAAACTTAACGTCCGACTGATGTCAGTGTTTCCCGGGCTTGTAGGCCGTAGTTCAGAATCATATGATAGTACCGACATTTCACCAAAGACTGCATTCAGCATTATCAAGGGTTCCGGCTGACTTCGATAGCTGTGAAGCTTACAATGGAATGGAGTGGTGTTGCAATTCCACCTCATTATATAGTGCACTTTACCGTCCGCTGCTCACCTATTGGTCTCAGAAAAAGTAATGGGTGATTAATTGCCTGTCTCTGCCAAGGCAGGTCGACGTGCCTCGGGCTTACAAATACTTCAGTCATTGGCCGAAGAACAGCCTATCAGCGACCGCCCCTCCAGCATGGCGGACCAATAGGCGTGCAGCGCACCGTAGCCTGCACTATATAATGAGATGGAATTGCAACACTACTACATTCAACTGTAAGCTTCACAGCTATCGAAGTCAGCTGGAACCCCTGATACTGTCGAACGCAGTCTTCGGTGAAACGTCGGGACCATCACATGATCCTGGACCATGGCCTACAAGCCCGGAAAACACAGACATGATTTGTAATGCTGGTTGTGAAAGCCTCAACTGCTATTTTACTGTCTGTCTGTATGTATCTGTGTTCAGTTATTAAATAGGGAAAGGATTTTAAGGTGAAAAGTATGGTCAGAAAAAGGAGGAAAAAAAAAGTTCTGAAATTCATACAAAAAGGTACAAGGAAGGTGTTGATGGAATCACTTTATTAGGGTTTAAACCAGTTAAAGTCGCTGGCGCAATGAGCTCAGTAATCCTTAAAGTATCCATAACGGGAGTACATCAGAGGATGCATTATATTTCACTCAGACTGGATATTGCCATGGCAAAATCCTCACTGAACTCATGCAATGACTGCTCCTTTTCAGATCCTAAAACGAAGGCATGTGTCAGAGTAGTTTGCTTAGGTTTCGACTTCAAACTTTAATGTTCTTTATATGTTTTCTGTATTGGATGTGCTCATTTACTGTTTATTTTTATACTTGTCACCGATTGCAATATTTACTTCGCGAACGGCACAATGAAGAATGATGCCATAAGTTTCAAACTGCATCTTGAATTCATCTGAAAGTGCATACAACTTCTCCTCCTATGTTGCTTATTCATAATATTCGTCATGGCCCCACACTGACCATGGCCAGAGAGAGTACTTCGTGACACGTGCATCCTTGCTGTATTGCACCCTGACTAACGGCTGGCAGTATGCACTACAACTGGACTCAGCGGTAGGGGATGATGTGTTGTGAGAAATACGTTCTTGTCTGGACTGGTAAAACACTAACACGGTCAACAACAGAGTACTGTAGATGAGTGGAACCATTAAATTCATGCCAGTACGAACTGAACTTTGTTTAAACTATTGTAGCATCATTGTTTAAATTTTAATTTGATATCACAGCTCCCGGTAGGCCATTGTTGCTGGAATATGAATTACTGATGATTTTTATAAATTATATTTTAATATGTATTTATTGACTATTGTTGACTTCTGATTAAACACAATTTTAAAAATCTGTTCAATAAGAGGACAAATCTGTATAATCTTTTAAAAACATGGATAAAAGCAGGGGAAAAGGTACTGTCTCATAAATAATTTTTTTCCTTTTTAATTTCTTTTCTGATTCATTCCTAATTCTGGCTATCATTTCCAGATTTACTTCTTTGCCTGAGGTCCTGAGTCAACTTAAAGACATCATATTATGACAAGATCATAACCATAATTTTTGTTATTATATGTATTGTAATATTATAATTATTCCTGCAACACTGTCTTTGTCTGGTATACATATGTTTTAGTTATCATATAATCTGCTTCATTTTTATTTGGCTGAAGATGGCTACTAAGTGGCTGAAACCAGTCCCAAGACTGAAGTATTATTATTTACTTGATATATTGTATTGAAAAGGTAGTCCCGTTGGTCGAAAAAATTTTCACCATCAGAATGTTGGCCGGCAGGGTAGGGGAGGTGGTGGTATACAATTTCTAATCACTAGACCGTCGGATGGGGACGTTAAGCCTTGAGCAGACCCCTTGGTGCTATTCGACAGGAGTACGCTATGTGCCGGCACCGGGTTTCACCCTCTCCCTACTATCATATATCACGTCATTCATTTCATCTCTCATTAACTCCTCTGATGAGGTTGACGTCAGGAAGGGCATCCGGTCATAAAAAACCGCCACGACAAATTCATCTCACCTCATACCCGACCCCGTAGGGAAACGGGACAAGGGTTGGACAAACAAACATTGTATTGAAAAGGTGGATCCTCTTGTCAATTTATTTCTTATAACTGCACTTCAATACAGAACAAAAATGAAATTTATAGCTTATAAAAATGTGTGTATTATGCAATTCTTGCTAATGGAAGAAAGAATACTGCATGATAGTGAGGGGATTTCCCTCATCAGTAGAGTTGGAGGAACATAATTTGCCATCTATGAGCATATTTGTGTACCTCCTCGGCTAGTGAAACCACAAAATTGGAACAGAACATACATGTACGCTTCCACCTGGAGAAAAACAAATGTAGTGTTGTGCATCTGTCAGTAATTTTTTAATATTAACCCGATACTTGGCTTCCTTCAAAACCAGAATGAAGAGATCAAATACCAGTAGATAAAATCAAGATTGGCAACAATAAAAGAAAAATTCTTAAAAAACCCCATGAAAATGCAAAGGGCTACAGAAAGCAATTAAGTGCCTCAGAATCTGGAGAACAATATGAGGGTAGGACAAAAATGTAATCATGTACATACCAAGTGACTGTCCTGTGAATGACAGCTAGTAATTACTAATGTTGCTTATTCATAATGTTCGTCATGGCCCCACATGGACTATGGCTAGAGGGAGTACTTCGTGACACGTGCATCCTTGCTGTACTGGGCCCTGACTAACGGCTGGCAGTACGCACTACAACTGGACTTGGCGGTAGGGTATGATATCCTTCCCCTCCCGCCCGGGTTCCAGTTCCAATAGCCCACCCGGGCACCTGCAGTCAACCGTGGCATGTCAACACGTGGCAGGGGCCGCACCGCTTGCGGAGCCCAGGCCACTGTAGCCACATAGTCGCGGTGACAGCTTATCCCTGCCAATGGCCAGAACATCACCCGTACTCCCTGATCTTCTGAATGACCTCTGTTTATCTGCATATTCTTGTTTGTCTTGGGACTATCAGCACTTATGGTTTTCTTTGCCAAGGTTCTCTTTCATTCATAGTGTTCTCTTTAATTAGTGTTTGTTTTATAGGCGCATATTGTTTGTATTTGTTAATGTTAATGCTTGGGAGTTGTGGCTGTATGTATACGAGTATATGAATAAAGCACTGAGGGTCTCTCCCGACTGGTGGGGACGGTGGGACAGGCACGGGATAGTGGCTTCCCTCTGTGCTCGTACGGCTGGCTCCTTCCTCAGGAGGGACTGCTCGCTGAGCCTCCTCGGCCATCGCAGCTCTCGCCAGTGCTATTTTTATGTACATGCGACCCCGGGTTTCCTATATAAGCCCAAGAATTCCGTGGCCTGGCAAGCCAGTCTGCAGGTGGTTGGGGAAGACAGCCTTCTTCCTCCTGGACGTCCTGCTGCATTTAACCTACACATGCTATTGTTCCTACAACAAAAATGCATATAGCACCCATCAGTTAACTTTTCTGTTCCAATCAGAACAGGGTCATTAGTTTTTTAAATAGGAAAACAACCTGTGCAAGCTGTGTTGATGATTATACACCAAAATAATGTAGAAAATCAACCCAATATAATGCAAAAATAAGCTCACTTAGTAACTGTAAAGAGAGATTGGTGCAGATTTCAAAGACCAGACCAGAATAAGACTAGCCAATTATAATGTATACCTGTGAAACTAACACACTCAAATAAACCCTTGACAATACTCCTCTTGAGGTTACACACATTCTTATGTACAGCATCTTACTACTTCAGACAGTACAGAACTATGAGTTCGACACAGTGACAATCCAAGAATAACTCGTTTAACAAGTACTTCAACGTTCTACGGTCAGTCTGCCCTGAACCATGGAATTTGCAGGGATATGCACCCCTAGATGTTTCAACCTTGTTTGAATGCTAGTGAAATGTAATATTTTCCAGATGTTGCTTTGGACTTGTCCTTGTTCTATGCTGTGGATTTCATCAAAATTTTTATCCACAACTCTGTGACTGTCTATCATAAGCCAAACAATATTAGGTTCACGGTCGCTAAGGCATTGAAGTCTATATGGTCCGGTGCTGTGGTTAGCCAGTTCGAGTCCTGTTGGTCAAAATATTTTTCACCATCAGAATGCTGGCCAGCAAGGGAGGGGAGGTGGTGGTATACAATTTCTAATCACTAGATTACGTGCCAAATTCCTGGATTAAATTCCAAACCTCTTCGCAGTGTTCATAGGCAGCGAGGGAATATGATGCTGTTGATGGTAATTTGTCTGTCAGATGGTGCTATGTGCTAGGAGTAGGCTATGTACCGGTACTGGGTTTCACCCTCTCCCTACCTCATTATCATCATCCCACATCCACACGCGCAGGTTGCCTATTGGCGTCAAATAGAAAGACCTGCATCAGGCAAACCGAACATGTCCTCAGACACTCCCGGCACTAAAAGCCATACGATAGATAGACTTCTCGTACCACTTCCCTTTCTTCTGCTGACACCTCTCGTGTTTCACCAAGCAAGTGGCTGTGTGGTTTGGGTCACGCTTGCATTTGAACTCCACTGTCATCAGCTGTGAAGACGGTTTTCCATCGTCTCCATTTTCACACCAGGCAAATGCTCGGGCTGTACCTTAATTAAGGCCACGATTGCTTCCTTCCCAATCCCAGCCCTTTCCGATCTCATCGCCTCCATAAGAACTATCCGTGTCGATGCGACATCAAGCAAACTGTCTTCATGTTTCTCCCATCATTAATGTTGCTCCTAGATCGAACCACACTCCATTTTTGGACAGAATACAATTGCTTGTTCTGAGGAGTAGCAAGCATGTGTTCCGTGCACTTTGTTTTCCTGTTTGTTCCTACAATGGCATCACAGCGTCTGGATTCTCTGAGCAACAGTGCACTAAAAATCTTCATAAACTGGAAGTCAGGATCTGAACTGGATGCCAAAGTAACTGAAAGAGACTGAAAAGCAATCAAGGAACATGAAGGTACTGTTAAAGCTGCAATATGCCTTTCTGTTTGCCCAAATGTTCTGAACTTCATCAGGTACGTATTGTGGTAGGTTCGCTATTCTGAGGAGCAAAGCTGGTGGGAGAGCTTCGGATTATGGCCCTACCCCGCGTGACGTCATCATGCCAGAACCTCGATACCCGCTGAACAACCAGCCTGATGGGGCAGGACAGGTGCACATTGGCACTGCCTTCGTAATGTCCAGGCCGTACTGTACCTCTGATGACGTCACGCTTTGGGGGGAACTTGAAGGCGATACGCATACGCTCCGCTTGAATAACACACTCGTTTAAATTACTTAAAGAACTGTTAACACCTTATAAAACCAAAACCTATCGTCAAATATTTGTTAATTCTGACATACAATGCATATTCTTCTCCGTAACGTTCTATTTCTCGCGTATATACGTTCGTTTGCGTGAGTACAGCCTAACATTTTGAGACATATTCTTGCGATTTTATCCATTTTCTGGTCAACTGGAACATTCACATCATACACACTGACAGAAAACATGCAGCCAATTACCATACTATTTATTACAAATATAAATTATTTCTGTACCTCACTGTTTCCACTTCATGAACACTGCAGCTTTCCTGGACCTCTTACAGGAAGTTACACCAGTAAGGAGTAGGTCTGCTCTCTTTGAAGCACTTTGTTGAATACACAAGTCGGTGTGAATTTTGGAAAAATTATTTAAAAACATATTCACCCAAATATATATACACTGTCCGGCCAGGTCTTCCAATTTCTTCCCGCAGTCACAAATGACTAGGGAATCTGCCAACTGCATTGACTCCAAAGCCAAGGATTTTGTGACACACTTAGGATTGTCTGAATTTAGAAATACCATCTTATATGTATCTGACACTAACACACAAAATACTTTGTACACCTCAGTTCTAAGTTCTATTGACATGTCTGATGGATACTTTAAGCCCCCTCGATTTAGGAAATTCAGATATCTTACTTCTGGAGATAATTCATATATAAGATCTGAATCTGTCAGGAGATAAAATTTACATAAATCACACTGCTGTTTGATACTTTTTTTTTTGTTGATATTTGCTTCTCGTCGCGCCGACACAGATAGGTCTTACGGCGACGATAGGACAGGAAAGGTCTAGAAATGGGAAGGAAGTGGCCGTGGCCTTAATTAAGGTACATCCCCAGCATTTGCCTGGCGTGAAAATGGGGAACCACGGAAAACCATCTTCAGGGCTGCCGACAGTGGGGTTCGAACCCACTGTCTCCCGAATAATGGATTCTGACCGCACTTAAGCGACTGCAGCTATCGAGCTCGGTGATACTCATAAATAAGACTTGCATTTTCAAATACAAATTCAGATAAGCCATAGGTCTGATTACATAAAAATACAGGACCTACCTAATGGGACCCATGTTTATGACATAATAAAAAAATTTACCTCACCATCTGGATGTGACACTCTTATTTCTCTCAGGATGTGATTTTCAGGAAAGTGCTTGATACACACAACTGTGTTTTGATTAACTATTAAATTCTCCCTGGGAATAGCCTTCTTCCATAACTAAACTAGTTCTTCATCAAAAGGAAACACAAATACCGGAGTGTACTCTCCTTGTTTATAATTGGCTTTGCAGCCAGGCACACAGCAACTCTAAGGCATGGTGATTTCCCTCACTGATCATCTTAATTCAAGTATATACAATTCGTGGTTAATAATAAAACACAGAATGCAGAAACTCAATTAATTTTACACTATAAATATAACTTTACACAAATAAACTACAAAATTAAAACACCGAAGAATGATCTTCTTAACCTATAGCTTCACATAAATACACGCTCACACTAAGTTTTCTTCACTAATTAACGACTTTCCACTTAATAATGCAGTCGATGACGACTCATTCTCACATATGTCTGAGTGAACATGCAGCCATCGTTAAAAGTTTCAAAAAAACTGTGAAAAACTATGTTTAGCTCTAATAACTCATGTGCTAAACTTCCCCCCTAACGATCAGCTGATTGCTTTCACGCGCTAGTTACAATACGGCCTGGACATCACGAAGGCAGTGACATTGGCCAGACCCTGCTACAATGACAGTCTCTGGCCGCTACAATGCTAGAAGCCTCAAGGGGTACAGAAGCAACAAAGCCTGCGGATTGAGAGCCTTCGATATCTGGAGGTTTCCACAGGCTTCGAGTGACTGATGTAACATGTGTGACTAGCTGATAAACCACTTGTTAAGGGTTATAAATTCCATTCTGGTGGTCCATATTGAACTGAGATTACATATGATTTATTCAGGTAAAAAAAATTCCACCTATCCAATACAGTAAGCTTTTTGCAATGCAGTTTTTACATTACATTATAAAGTTCAGTACTAGATCGACCCTACTCAGGGTCATCATCAGCCGTAATTATTCAATTACACAATTTAGTCGAAGTATCCTAAAACAATACATTTTAGTTAAAATAAGCAATGTTACATTAACCAACTTAAAAGTTAATGGTGAAGAAATACAAAGATAATAAAACAAATATAAACTATTGTAAATTGACTACATCTTGGAACCAACTACTATGATTCTAAATGTGTTGTTTTTGCATAACGCTGAGTAAAATGAGCACAATCGTGATGAAGGTTCATCAAATAAATGCTTCAGAATGTGTATTTATAATCTAAGTACTAGTAGTCTAAAATGATGTTAGGCCCCTTAAAACAACAAGCATCAACAAGCAGTAGTCTAAAAGCGAGTCTGTCTGGTAGATTCTATTGGTAATATGGCCTATGTTTTGGCGCTATTGAATTACACACTATTTTAAAATGTTGGCATATCTGTGTCATTGGAGTAAAATTTGTCACTTTGGTATTGAAAGTTTTTCATTAGAGTTCTAATAGTAAAATGGCTTTGCTGATATTGAAGTGAGGAGAATAATTCAGTGTGTGAAGCGTGGCTGATAGTGTATAACAGTTATACATGAGAGATACACCTTTAGAACCATAGTACTTGGTTCCAAGATGTAGCCAGTTTGTGCATTTGTTTTATTATCTTTGTATTTCTTCACCATTAATTTTTAAGCTGGATAATGTAATATTGCTTATTTTAACTAAAATGTATTATTTTAGGATACTTTGACTAAATTGTGTAATTGAATAATTTATGGCTGATGATAACCCCGAGTAGGGTCGAAACTAGTACCGAACTTTATAATGTAATGTAAAAACTGCATTGCAAAAAGCTTACTGTATTGAACAGGTGGAAAAAAATTTACCTGAATAAATCATTTGATAAACCACTTTTAAAATACTAAGTTATCGCGGCCAAAATAAAAGAGAAATATACTAATGTAACTAACTTCATGAAGCCCTATTTTACTGAGATTTTAATGAAGCACAATAAGAACAAATTAAATAACTGGCTACTAGATTTAAAGAGTGCATTTTTAAAATGTCTGAGAAGAGTGTTTTGAGGAAACACAATTATATTATCCCTATGGTCTTATGGTTCCTCATTCACCAGATACAGATATGCCAGTGAAATGAAACAGATGTTTTATTAGATCTTAAGACTGAAATATGAAAATAACTCAAAGAAAATAGTTTCTAATGATTGTGAATGTACTACTTTAATTGTTAGTGTAAGCAACTGAGGATGATCCATGGATCGAAACTAGTATTGCAATTTAAATGTAAATAAATACATTTTACAACATATATAGTATTGATTGGGTGGGAACATCAGAAAATTCTGCAATTGTGACCGATGTATCTCAAAGCGACGGTCCCCTTATATAAAGGTGGCTAACAAGTGTGAGGAGTTCAGTTCAGTGTGACATCAGCCAGTGAACGAAGGAGAGTAATGAATTCTACAGTCATGGATTCAGTACGAGTGAGTTACAGCCCGAGCTGTGTACCAGTCTGTTGGAAAATTAAATGACGTATGGCTTTTAGTGCTGGGAGTGTCCGAGGACATGTTTGGCTCGCCAGGTGCAGGTCTTTCTTTTATTTGACTCCCGTAGGTGACCTGCGCATCCTGATGAGGATGAAATGATGATGAAGACAACACATACACCCAGCCCCCATGCCGGCGAAATTAACCAATGATGGTTAAAATTCCCGACCCTGCCGGGAATCGAACCCAGGACCCCTGTGACCAAAGGCCAGCACGCTAACCGTTTAGCCATGGAGCCGGACAGTCTGTTGGAGTGTCTGCATGTTGGAGCTGAGGACTCGTTCTGTATGCCTGTTGTGTGCCTCTTGTGCTGGCTGCTGTAGAAAAACGCTGTGTGTTCTGGTGCAGCATGGAAGAGGACACTGGAAACTTGCACGGTGCTGTGAGCAGAATTCTACCAAACTGTGTGGACAGCGGATACCATCCTGAACTGCGAGACTGACATGTGCAGGCTGGGAACTGTGACAGCGGCAATGAAGTAGCTGTATAGCAATCTTCTTTATTCGTGTCAGAAGTATGAACTTTACTTACAGATATTTAACAAAGACTGAGTGAATTAGTGTGAATTAACAGTGAGAACTGAGAGAGCGCAAACTGTGTAAATGTACGTCCTGTACTCGGGTGTAAGCTGTGTTCTTGATAAGCCTGTGAATGTTAACGTACCCACATCGTGAGGCAACTGGTATTCAACGTTTCCCAGCATCGTTGTCAACATGATGTAGACAATCTAGGGGACAACTCTGATGGTTTATCCAGGCCCCGTGACAAGATTCGGGTACACCCCTTCCCCTCACTTAATTTAGACCAGAACTGCGAACTTGCAGGTTATTTTATATCCAAGACTTACCTGACTGACAGCCCCTAGCGACAGAATTTGCACAAAAAATTGGTGTAATAATGGTGTAAAATTAGTGCAAAATTCTTACCGGTGCAAATGTGGTGTGTTTGTGGTGCTTATTTGGTGCAAAAGCGATGAAGGATGCATCAATTTAACAACAATGAAAAATGTGCAAAAACTGCACCATAATTACACCACATATTTTTTTGCACATTAATTTACACCAACAAAGTTGGTGCAAGAGAAGTGACATTTTACACCATAGTTAAACCAAAAGTGAAATACATTAATTTTTTTTTTTGCTAGTTGCTTTTCGTCGCGCCAACACAGATAGGTCATATGGCGACGATGGGATAGAGAAGGGCTAGGAGTTGGAAAGAAGCGGCCATGGCCTTAATTAAGGTACAGCCCCAGCATTTGCCTGGTGTGAAAATGGGAAACCACGGAAAACCATTTTCAGGGCTGCCGACACTGGGATTCGAACCCACTATCTCCCGGATGCAAGCACACAGCCGCGCTCCTAACCGCACGGCCGACTCGCCCGGTGAAATACATTAATCAGACAATTTCTGCTCCAAGTTTGTGCCACAAATACACCAAAGTTTTTCTTTCAACCTTCTTTATTTGACAACACTACTACTGAACCAAATTTGCTTCAAAAATGCTCCAAAGTTACACCAAGGATTTGGATGCATTTGTGGAATCACCTTGGTGTCATTTTAATGCAAAATTTGTGCAATTTTCTTCATATTTAACCCACAAATATAATGGTTCGAAATTGGTGTAATCTTGGCGTAAAGTTGGTTATTTTTAGATGTATCGTTTGATGGAAACATTGTGGTACATTTGTGGAGTAACCTTTGTGCCACTTTGTTGCAAAATTAGTAGATAGGTATTCTTTCACATTTACTGCAAAAAATATAGTACAAAATTGATATAATCTTGGTGCAAATTTGGTGTATCATTCAAAACGAGCATTGTGGTGCATATTCTTTCGTATTTACCCCAAAAAATGTGTTACAAAATTGGTGTAATGTTGCTGTAAAGTTGGTGTATTTTTGGTGTAACCTTCAAAGTGAGGATTGTGGGATATTTATGGAGTAACCTTCCACTCTTTTCACTTTTTAAACAACAAAAGTTTGTAATCTTATTGGTATTATATTTATTTAAATTTTAATTTTGAATTGATTTTTTGGGCCCGGGTCCCTGGGCATTTCCCCTCTGCCCCCCTTGTTGCCAGAGTTAACACGTCCTCACGAGACTCGTATGATCGGTGACATCTGTCGAAACTTCTGAAACTAGCTGACGGTCAAGGTTACTAGAATCTCGGCGTTGAAGCTTTTGTGTTATTCCATGATAGCTTTGCGTTACGTTCTTCTTCTGTTCTATGATTCATTTGCTAAGTTTTCCACCTCAAGTTTACATCATTCAAGGAGCCATGTGGTGGGTAAGATGGCGCTTTCCAGACTGAACACGAGCTTAGATGCAGACGAACTTTTTAATGAATAATATGCGAATAAGTAACTGGATTGCTCCACTAATAGTGACTATTGGGAGTTCGATGTTGAAAGCTATTCTATCAAAAGTGTTTCGGTTGATCATGATGTATGCTCTCCCACACAACGTGATGCAGAGGTGGTCGAGAATAAGACTGAAAGTGATACTGTGAGTGCAAATGGAAGTATATGTTTATTTATTCTGATGAATGGGTAGAAAATAATAGTTCACCGACTTTAGAGGATTTCCCAGGAGTTCTTGGCATAACGGTAAGACTTAATTAACCTCAAAATATTGCGTAGTAGGGCTTATTTCTTGTGATGATTTCTCTGAACTTGTTGCCAAGCAGACGAAATTGTATCACCAGCAAACTGCTTCAGTACACAAAATATCCCCTAAAAGCTTGAAGTGGACTGATGTAATGATATGATACAATAAATTTTTGCTTTGTTTATATTGATGAGGCAGGCAAAAAACGTCATATTGGGAAGACTACTGGTCAACTGATCTACTCATTGAAACCACCATATACAATGAGTAGAAATAGATTTGAGCAGATACCACACCAGGAAAAGTTATAACGACTCTTACCAAAGGTCTCCTGTAAATTCCACCATAATCAGTACAAGGTTAGTGAAGCTTGACTCATTTGTTGATGTGCATGCGGTGTAGCAATACGTTACACAGAAAATGGCCCGGCACAGGGGTTGAGCAGTGTGATGATCACCCGGTCCGCAATATGTTAAGAGAAACCAATCATCCTATAATTTTGACCCTTAACTGACAGACCAACATTCCTGTCATTAGAAAAGAACATTGCTGGGGAAGAGAAACTTAATAAGAAATAAACCTCACCTGCCTGCATTTAAATTGAAGTGTTTCAACTTGGTTGATGAGTGTACCAATCTGATCAAAGAGTTGAAACCCAGACTTAATTCTGCAAAGGTGAGAGTACTCCAGTTTATCAAAGGCAGTCTTGATGTTCTTGAAGTCATCCAAAGCTGATGGTACCTTGAAAACCAAAATAAAAATTTATCAACTCTAAAAAACTAACTTAACCCATGGCTATGACATCTTGTTTAGGGCCTTGCAGCAATGTTATTTATTCTCTGACTGTTGGAGCCCAGAAACTGTACATTGTTGTACCAAATAGGTAACAAAGATAATAGCAGAAACTCTCTCAAACTGCGTAGCTTTACATGTTACAAATTTCATATTTGTCCGTATTGAAATGTACGTCAATTTAAGATATTACTAAAATTTATTAGGATCAACCTATTCAATACAATAGAATTTACAAAATTAGGACTTACATCCTATTAAATTAAAATTTGAAGGGACATGTTTCGCCCTTTAAAAGGGCATCATCAGCCTTTTTACACTCATACTTAAAGATAAAAATCAGGATCCTGATTGTCATGGTAAAAAATATAAAATGAGAATATAAGATGAGAGTGAAATTATACAATGTGAGAAATTGTTATGAGTTCTTAAATAATAATTTACAATTAAAACTTCATTTAAAATGTTTGTGAAGAAAAAATATTTGAAGTTGGTATGATATTACACTCGTGATTTAAAAAATGATTTTATAAATTAGACAAACTGGGCCTTAACCACATAATAACAAGAAGGTCTATGGCTAAAGTTGCCGTATCAAAGTTCGAGTGAAATTCGGCTGGAAGCAACTTGATTTACATGTTGAAGAGAAAGTTAATGGAACTTAGTAGCCGCTTGAGATGACATTGAAATTTTCTTGTTGAAAAGTCGTGGTGTTTAACTGTAGTATGGCGCTATGTAGATTATAAAGTTGGATCCAACTAATCCATTAGTCTCGTTATTTACGTAGTGGGTTTGCGGTCTCCGTAATCTTGTTGAAGGAGTTATAAAGAGTTCATAGTTGAATGTTGCCGTATAGATCTTTGTTAACTTGTATACTGATAGTTAAATGGGAACATTCTTACTTGTTGTTGGCTGTAGTTTTGAATATAGACTAACTATTGAAGAATATATGGTGAAGAATATTTTCGATTTTTGCAGTGTGAACTGGTTGTCTGTATAATCTTGGAACGAGTAAGATCAAATATTCTTCACCATATATTCTTCAATAGTTAGTCTATATTCAAAACTACAGCCAACAACAAGTAAGAATGTTCCCATTTAACTATCAGTATACAAGTTAACAAAGATCTATACGGCAACATTCAACTATGAACTCTTTATAACTCCTTCAACAAGATTACGGAGACCGCAAACCCACTACGTAAATAACGAGACTAATGGATTAGTTGGATCCAACTTTATAATCTACATAACGCCATACTACAGTTAAACACCACGACTTTTCAACAAGAAAATTTCAATGTCATCTCAAGCGGCTACTAAGTTCCATTAACTTTCTCTTCAACATGTAAATCAAGTTGCTTCCAGCCGAATTTCACTCGAACTTTGATACGGCAACTTTAGCCATAGACCTTCTTGTTATTATGTGGTTAAGGCCTAGTTTGTCTAATTTATAAAATCATTTTTTAAATCACGAGTGTAATATCATACCAACTTCAAATATTTTTTCTTCACAAACATTTTAAATGAAGTTTTAATTGTAAATTATTAATTAAGAACTCATAACAATTTCTCACATTGTATAATTTCACTCTAATCTTATATTCTCATTTTATATTTTTTACCATGACAATCAGGATCCTGATTTTTATCTTTAAGTATGAGTGTAAAAAGGCTGATGATGCCCTTTTAAAGGGCAAAACATGTCCCTTCAAATTTTAATTTAATAGGATGTAAGTCCTAATTTTGTAAATTCTATTGTATTGAATAGGTTGATCCTAATAAATTTTAGTAATATCTTAAATTGACTGTGTAGCTTTCTGATGAGACAGCACCACTAATGCTATCTAGCGGCTGGTAGTTATAACTACTTTACAGCTGCCATCTGCTCCTCTTGGCTGTTATGAGATAGTAACTGAACCTGGGATCTCAAAATTTCTCTTGTACATGAAAACATACTGTCTTTACGTTTTAAAGGAATTATTGAACAGGTTTTCAAGTACAAAATGTTTGATCTGGGGTTCTATTAATCACAAAGTAAGGCATGAAAAGAGACAACTGTTTCAGGCCTACAGCTAGACCAAATTCTCTTAGACTTACATGTGATCATGTCTGCAATTTTCAGATAAGGCATCAAAAGTGACAACTATATACATTCAAAAATAAGTTAGCCCACTGTTCATTCAGGGTGTATCTGTGAGGATGTTACAGACTTTCAGGGATCATGGAGGATGGCAAATGGATCAATTTGAGATAAGGAACCGTAGTCCGGAAACGTTCGAGTCAAACATTATTAATAATCCAAGTTGTTTAATGTCCTTCCATTCTTAACAGACACCGGGGTGTTGGAATTTCATCCCACAGTAGTTCTTTAACGTGCCGGAAGCTAACGACATAGGGTTGGTCACCTTTAAACACCCTTAAAAGCCACCGACCTCAGCTGGGTTTGAACCCATCAACTTGGGATTAGTAGACCAACGCCATATCCACCGGGGATATTTGAACGTGTACGACAGAACTTTGTGAGACGATGCCATGCCTGCATTGACGCAGGGGGGGCTATTTTGATAATTTGTTGTAAATGGAGCAGCTTGTGAAACTTGTGCAGGTAAACAGACTTAAATGAGTAGAATTTTGCTTAACTTTTGACTCAATTTTTTCTGGAATATGGTTTCTTATCTCAAATTGATCCATCTGCTGTCATCTGTATCATCATGATACACCTTTTAGTTATTTTCTGCAAATTAAAGTTTAGAAATAAAAAAAAATACTGTAATAATTGACAATATGCACCCATTTTATAATAAATTCACTTAGGCATACATTCTATTTACTTGTAAATAGAGATTAGGCATGTGCAGCGACAATCATGCAAACACCACAATTATACAAATGCTGTATTACACAGATCCACATGCACATTAATTTGAAATCACATGTGTTACTTTCTGTAATTTGGCATGATCCTATTTCTGTTCATATGTATAGGAATCATTTGTGTTATTTACTAATGCTGCAACGTATTTATGGGCCAAGAAATAAGAACTGTCCCACATACAACCTATACTAACATATTCACTCATTCAGAATTTCACATTAGAACACTTCTACATTCATATTTCTTTATTTTTTGGAAATCTGTAGAAAGACTCTGATGCACTTTGCTGTCTTATTATTACAGCCATATACAGTGCAAGTACTGCCTCTTCCAGCCATTTTCCTTTAAAATAATTAAATATTATTCACACTCGACATTATGTTACTTCACAGCTGCTGATGCCCAGTTTTTGGTGTGCACTTCGAGCCACCAGTGTGAGACATAGTTTTCATGCCTGCTTTTTCCTATTATCTTAGTAACCTATTTGGTTGTACTTCCCTGAGTAGCAACCCTGCACATTCAGCTCATATTGCCAGTCATGGAAAAGTGTTCAATGTTATACAATCCCAGAGACTAGCCAAATATTCTTTTATTAAACATACATACATCACCATTATAGACCGTTATGCCTTTCAGCGTTCAGTCTGCAAGCCTCTGGGAATTTACTAAACGTCGCCACAATCCTCGATTTGCAACAAGTGCTGTGGTCTCATTTAGTTCTATACCTCTTATCTTTATATCGTTAGAAACTGAGTCTAACCATAGTCGTCTTGGTCTCCCTCTACTTCTCTTACCCTGCATCAATGAGTCCATTATTCTCCTAGGTAAAACCTATCCTCCTCCATTCGCCTCACACGACCCCACCACCAAAGCCGGTTTATGCGTATAGCTTCATCCTTCAAGTTCATTCCTAACTTAGCCTTTATCTCCTCATTCCAAGTACCCTCCTGTGATTGTTCCCACCCATACAACCTCTGGAAGTGGAAATCTTGTTTCTTAAATGTTTTAACTTCCTGACTGGGAATCAAACCCACGTCCTTCCGGGTGAACCAAGCACGTCTTTACCACCTCGGCCAGGCAGCCCCTAAATATTTGTTTCTTCTTCTTCTTCTTCTTTTATGACCACATAGGATCACTTTAGTCAGTCCGTCGTTCAGGTCTCTTTGAAGGGATTGTTCGGGCTTTGCGGTCCTCCCAGTACTTCTTCAGACGCTCCGATCTTCGTGTCCTTTCCTCAGTTGAAAATGTGCGTGTTGTTGGTTTGTTTTGTGTAAGGGTAAAGCGGAGGTTTGTATTCTTGAGTTTTGTATTCAATTTTATCTTATTTTTGGTGTCTTCTGTTGTAAGGCCTATTTCCTTCAGATCCTCTCTTACTTCTCTGATCCATTTACATCCTGTTGTGGTATTTTTTGAGACGAGATTGTGTTGTACTAGTTGTTTCAGAAGTCTCGAGTCCTGCATCCTCATGATATGTCCAAAGAATCCCAGTCTCCTCTTACGCATAGTATCTGTAATGGGTTCTAGCTCTTTGTACACGACTTTGTTAGGTATTAACCGCCACTGTCCATCTTTCTGATATTTTTTGTTGATACAGGTTCTTCCAATCCTCCTTTCAATTTTCTGAAGTCTGTCAGTCTTTGATTGTTTATTCAGGTAAAAGAGTGTTTCTGCTGCATATGTAGCTTCCGGTTTTATAACTGTGTTGTAGTGTTTTATTTTTGTATTTATTGATAGACATTTCTTTTTGTAGATATCCCATGTTAATTTTTGTGCTTTAGCTAATCTATTTGTTCTTACTTGGATTGAGATTTTTTCATTTAAGTTATGTGTTATTACTTCTCCAAGATATTTAAACTGAGTTACTATTTTGATTTTATTACCATTTATGGTGACTTCTTTTAGCTGTGTTGGTTTTTGGGGCATAATTTCTGTTTTTTCAAATGATATTTTGAGGCCAATTTTATTTGCAATGTTTTGAAGTTCTGATATCTGGGTTTTTGCTTCTTTTATGTCCACTGCTAGTAATGCTAAATCGTCAGCAAAACCCAGGCAATTTGTTTTGATTTTTCGGCCAATCTTTATTTTGGGGGGACATTTTCTAAACCATTCCCTCATTACCATTTCTAGAGCACAGTTAAATAATAGTGGTGAGAGCCCATCTCCCTGCCGTAGTCCAGTTTTAATTTCAAATGTCTCTGATGTTTCACCCCTAAACTTCACTTTTGACTTGGTATTGGTGAGAGTCAATTTTATCATGTTTAATAATTTGGGGTGTAGTCCAAGGTGTCTTAAAATTTTAAACAGAGATTCTCTATGGATGCAATCATAAGCTTTCTTGAAATCTACAAATGTTATCACCATATCTCTGTTTCTTCTCCTGTTATAGTCCATTATCAACTTAAGACTCAGAGGAATTAGAGACTGCAATAATTTAGCAAGGGACACGTCCACCTCTATAATATAATGTTTGACACTATTATTTGTAGTACTCGGAAGACCCGGTTTGATTCCTGGAACTGCCAGAGATCTAAGAATTCAGACAGTTCAGGCACTGGCCTTCTGACCCCAACCTGGCAGGTTCGATCCTGGCTCAGTCCGGTGGTATTTAAAGGTGCTCAAATATGTCACCCTCATGTCGGTAGATTTACTGCCACGTAAAACAACTC
Organism: Anabrus simplex; assembly: GCF_040414725.1. Taxonomy (NCBI): domain Eukaryota; kingdom Metazoa; phylum Arthropoda; class Insecta; order Orthoptera; family Tettigoniidae; genus Anabrus; species Anabrus simplex. The sequence goes on along the minus strand of NC_090275.1, from coordinate 95,027,122 downwards.
CTGCGGGACAAAGTTCCCGCACCTTGGTGTCTTCAAAAACTGAGGGGTTTGAATTTCCATGGAAATGTTCAAAAAAGTTCTGTATGGCAAGTGTGTGTTTTTTGCGTGTTTTGAAAATGATCTGCTGTTATTTCGGCTTCGTTGGAGTAAAACATCTTTCCCACTATTGAGTAGCCATCATGGAATCTTGAGATATACATTAATCTCATTGACGAAGAAATTGAATGTTTCCTCATAGATAGTGATTCTGGAGAGCTATATTTTGATAAGAAAGATGGAGAATATATAGGGTACGATAGTGAACTACAAGAAAGTGTCAAAGAGGAAATGATGAACCTAATGCAGAAACGTCACCACCTCCTCGGGTATGTTTCTTCTTCCTCAAATGTTCATGATTTTGACAAAACCAGTTCTGGAATCACCAATTTTATATTATATTTCAGTATCACCAAGCGGAACAGCCAAGCATGTTAACAGGCTATGGCTACGGAGCCAAAATCCACATTCGGGAGGCGAGTGGGTTCGAACCCCACCGTCGGCGGTCCTGAGAATGGTTTTCTGTTGTTTTCCATTTTCACTTGCAGGCAAATGCCAGGACAGTTCCTATCCATAGGCCACAGCCGATTCCTTCCACTTCATCACCCAGTTTCATTCACCATCATTCATTATCTTCTGAACTGAGGTTGGCATCAGGAGGGGCATTTGGCCGTAAAAACATGGTGTAAAATATCAACTCATCTCATTCCCGACCTTGCATCATGAAACAGGACTAAGGGGTATCAGTAAAATTTAATCTGTAAAAGTGCTTCTTCCTTTAAAATAACTTGGCCCAGAGAGTTTGCCTGGTTATAAAAACAAGGCACCCTGAGACGTGGTGCAGGTCTTTTCAATTGACACCCATGGGCAACCTGCATTCTTTGTTTAACAGCACGTCCTTTTATAAATATGTTATATACCGAGCTCGATAGCTGCAGTCGCTTAAGTGCGGCCAGTATCCAGTATTCGGGAGATAATAGGTTCGAACCCCACTGTCGGCAGCCCTGAAAATGGTTTTACGTGGTTTCCCATTTTCACATCAGGCAAATGCTGGAGCTGTACCTTAATTAAGGCCACGGCTGCTTCCTTCCCACTCCTAGCCCTTCACTGTCCCATCGTCGCCATAAGACCTATCTGTGTCGGTACGACGTAAAGCAACTAGCAAAAAAAAAAAAAAAAAAAGTTATAGCTTTATATTAAGTGTTCAAACAACAGGCTGAGAAGCTTTGAAGTTACACTGAGTCGACACTAAAAGGTGCGGCTTCCTTCGTAACAACTTACATATAAAAAGTATTTCTGTTCACAACTAACACTAAAATATGTCTTAATTTTTTCATTTATCCTTTAAAAAATGTCAACATTTCCCTCTTCTATTTCCACAGCAATTTACATGTACAACTAATTAACATATATTAAATTGTTTTTTTGATTAGTACTGACAATACCAATATAATTGGTCCGTTATTGGACATCACAAATTTCCCAGCTAACTCATTCCTGGTTGCCAGCGTTTCACCCCAGTGTGCTAAGTTGGGCTCATCAGTTGGTATTTATAGTATATAGTTTGTATTTATAGTACTGACACTGCCTTCGTGATATACAAGCCGTACTGTAGCTCTGATGACGTCACGCTTTGGGTGGGACTTGGAAGCAATACGCATCCGCTCCGCTTGGATAACACACTCGTTTAAATTACTTAAGAAACTGTTAACACTTTATAAAACCAAAAACTATTCATAAATATCTGTTAGATCTGACATACAATGCATATCGTTCCCCGGAACGTTCTATTTCTCGCGTATATCAGTTCGTTTCCGTGAGCATAGGCTAACATTTTGAGACATATTCTTGCGATTTCTATCCATTTACTAGTCAACTGGAACACTCACATCATACATACTGATAGAAAACAAGCAACCAATTACCAATACAATATACTACAAATGTAAATTATTCCTTTACCACCAATTCAGTACCTACAAGAAAGATTACGAGTAACCTAACATCCAACAATAATAAACATTTACTGTCATTGTCATGAAATTCAGTTATTGTTTAAAAAATGTATATCTTTTTTAAACAGCAAATAATAATTATACAATTATTTTCATATTGTATTCAATTTTCATGGAATAACCCTGTTCCATTGCCTATGATATGAAATTTGCTATGAAATATCTCAGCACTCTTATTTCACAATACATTTCTATCTAAAATAGTAAAATGCACAAATTGGACTTGAATTTTCAAATACACCAAATTCCAATAAGCCGTAAGTCTGGTTACATAAAAATATATCTAATGTTACCCACGTTTTTGACGTAATAAGAAATTGTAACTCACCATCTGGACGAGATACTCTTATTTCCCTCAGGATTTAGTCTTCAGGAAAGTGGTTGTAGGCTACACACAACTGTGCGGGGATTAACTCTTAATTTCTACCTAGGAATAGCCTTCTTCCATTACTAACTCTTTCTTCATTAGAAAGAAACACAAATACTGGAGTGTATTCTCCTCGTTTATAATTGGCTTTGCAGCCAGGCACACAGCAACTCTTAGCATGGTGATTTCTCTCAGTGATAACCTTAATTCAATTATATGCACATCATGGTTGATAATAAACGCTGAATGCACAAACTCAATTCATTTTACACTATGGATATAATATTACACAAATAAACTACAAAATTAAAACACTGCAGAGAGATATTCTTAACCTATAGCCTCACATGAATACACGCTCACACTAGGTTTTCTTCACTAATTGAGAACTTTTCACTTAATAATGTAGTCGATGACGACTCAGTCTGATGTATATCTGAGTAAACATGTGTCCAACGTAAAAAATTTCAAAAAAACAGCGAAGAATTCACATGTAACTAGACTAACTCACGTGCTAAACTTCCCCCTAACGATCATCTGATTGCTTTCCTGCGCTCGCTACAGTACGGCTTGTACATCACGAAGGCAGTGGTACTGACAAGGCGAATTCTTTATCCCCTGTTTATTCAGTGCAGCAAGTTTATCACTATAAGTAGTCAATACGGAACTATAAAGACATCAATATGGTCAAATTTATAGGTTTGTACCCTACACACACCAGCATTAACACAATTCAAACACAACACAGCTGATGTGGTTATTAATTATTGTTATTAGTTTCTTAAAATTAGTAATTTATATTTTCATGATTACATTTTATTCTGTATTATGTATAAGTGTAAGTACTGTTATTCTCAAAATTTATAAGAATTAGGCTATTTATTAATATATTTGCCATTTGAAATTTCTCTCTTTACACTTTGCTTTACGTCGCACCAACACAGATAGGTTTTTTGGCGACGATGGGATAGGAAAGGGCTAGGAGTGGGAAGGAAGCAGCCGTAAGCTTAATTAAGGTACAGCCTGGTGTAAATATGGGAAATTATGGAAAACCATCTTCTGGGCTACCGACAGTGGGATCTGAACCCACTATCTCCCAAATGCAAGCTGATAGCTACGCAACTTAAACTGCGCGACCACCTGCTTGGTCCATTTAGAGTATCTGACTCCAGGTTGACCTTTCCTTCTTCTTCTTCTTTTTTTACTGCACTACTTTCCACTGTCGAGAACAAGCGTGATACAGTGGATGGTTAGCCCATTGTTAATATTACAGAAAAAGCATTTTGAGAAACACAATATTTTCTACTTGCTGAATATAAAATAAACGAGGGCTTAGTTCAATTAAAAACTGCTTGTTCTCATCACAGACGAGAGACAGCAGCAGTTATCTTGAAAAAATTAATTCTGGGGGCTAACCCATTTTTTTTTTCAGGCATAACTTCTCTATACAAGGACACTTTTTCATCTATGACGGGGACTGTCACTCAGCTGGTCGCCAGCGCAGCGATCTTGTCTCCCACCAAGTCACCCCCCCCCCCAAAAAAAAACAGTCCCGTGGTGCAACAGTCCTGAAGGGCTATGGCCTACCAAGCAAATGCTGCTCAGCCTAAAGGCCTGCAGATTATGAGGTGCCATGTGGTCAGCATGAAGAATCCTCTCTGCCATTATTCTTGGCTTTTTAGACCAGGGCCGCCATTTCACAGTCAGATAACTCTTCAATTGTAATCACACAGGCTGAGTGAACCTCGAACCAGCCCTCTGATTGAGGTAAAAATCCCTGACCTGGCCAGGAATCAAACCCGGGGCCTCCAGGTAAGAGTCTGACAGGGCCAGCGTCTCCTGCCAAGCACTTTGCCATAACGCGCTTCTTGGCGCCACAAGTTCTTGTCCTTCGCAATCTGCTGAGAGCTTTATCAGCATAAGGTTCAGTTTAGTCAAGTGTTCACGTACTGTATTCGGTGCTCAGTGTGTTGTTCCAATGCCATCTTCATTATGTGAGCATTTGTATACACATAATACCTTCTTAAGTACCAGAAATCTTGTTCGAAAACACTCTATGAATCCGTGCTGGTCGAGTGCTGGCTGCATTATCGCAAAGTGCTTGGCGGGAGACCGACAATTCCCGCCATAGATGAAACAATGTCCCTGTAGAATACTATTTACCACAGCAAAGAAAAGATAGTTACTAACTGAAGATCCGTTTCCCATTGTGTCAGTAGAAGAGATTCAATTCAACCAGACTGCTATGTTTATCTGCAACAAAGAAAGATAACACGAACTGATGAAATGTAGTTCTCTTTATCAGAATGGTGGTGGTGGTGGTGGTGGTGGTGGTGGTGGTGGTGGTGGTGGTGGGGTTACATCTTTTACCAAATTAAATTCAGCAACATACAAATTTTTATAGCTCAACAAGAACACAGACTACTTCATCAACCTTAACAAACATATATACATCTGTACATACATTACAATTCATGAAATAAGGTTCAGATTTTTAAGAAGCATAGTAATTACAGTAAGCTTGCAAACCTTGGCCCAATGTTTCGGTAGCCAGGCTCTGCCTGCCACAAGCCAAGACAAAGAGTGAGTGGTAAAAGAGTAACACCTCTCTATAAAACCTTGGTCCAGCTGGTCTGCCTGGTAGTACCACATACAGGACAAGATGGTCAACGGTTTAGATGGACGGCAGAAGAGGACTTACCGCCCCAGCGGCAGACAAAGCGGAAGAACGATCTTTACCTAGCAGCGTCTGTACTCTAGGGGAGCAACCTTGTTTAACACCTGGCAGTAGGTACAAAATACACCTACTGCTGTGTAAACAGAGTAGGGCGGACCAACAAATGACAACTCCTTGGAGGGTAAAGTTAACTCAGGGAATGATAAAAGATGTAAAACCCATGATCCATATCAATCCGTATCAATGTGCAGCATATTTTAACAAGTTGACGGTAATTATTGTTCTGCCTTATCGATACAATATGTTGTGTGCCTTAAGAAAGTTCACAAATTAGTAGCAGTAAATGTTTCATTTTATTATAAATATCATCAGCTACAGATGTCTATCTTTAGGTAAAAACATTAAATGTGCAAAGACATACAACATATTGTATCGATAATATGGAACAATAATTACTGACAATTTGTTAAATTAAACCTAGATTAGACAAAAAAAAGGTTTGCTAGTGGTTTCACGTCACACTAGCACATAAAGGTTTTTGGTGACTGGAGGATGGTAAAGGGCTAGGATTGGGAAGGTAGCAGTGGTGGTCTAATTAAGATAGGGGTGCCTGGTGTGAAAATGAGAAACCACGGAAAACCATCTTCAGGGCTGCTGAATGCAAGCTCACATATCTTCACAATCCTAACCGCACGACCAACTCGCTCTGTAGACGAAATTAAAAATGTGTTTCAAGACTGAGGACTGGAACACTAAATATAGAAACACTGACTTGGAAGGTAGAAGAGATGTGATGGAAAGAAGGAAAATGTATTTGCTTACACTGGCAGAAACAAGATGGAAAGGGACTGGATTGGAAATGAGGAAGGAAGGAAGGACAAATGAAGAGGGAATAGTGGTGGGAAATGATTTACAGGAGGAAATACAATGGTATATGTGACAGAATAATAAAAATTAAAATAGCACTAGCAGACTGTATAGGCTATTACAAGAAGGAGACTACTGGGTGAGTAGGCCGTGCGGTTAGGGGCGCGCAGCTGTGAGCTTGCATCCGGGAGATAGTGGGTTCGAATCCAACTGTCGGCAGCCCTGAAGATGGTTTTACATGGTTTCCTATTTTCACACCAGGCAAATGCTGGGGCTGTACCTTAAGGCCATGGCCGCTTCCTTCCCGGTCCTAGGCCTTTTCTATCCCATAGTCGCCATAAGACGGTGTGTCAGTGCGATGTGAAACAAATTGTCAAAAAAAAAAGAACGAAGCTATGAAGAAGAAATGCAGAAGCAGCTGGAAGGAAAGAACATGATAGTAATGGAACATTTGAATGGAAGTTGGCAAAGAAAGGCGAGGATACAAAAATGTGCTGAGAATGGAAGGTTGGGGGAGTCAAAATCAGGAAGATGAGAAGTCGCTGGATTTTTGCAAATGGAATGGGTTGTTGGTTGGAAACTCTTAGTTTAAGAACAAAGAAAGCCACAAAATAAACTGGTACAGCAGAGACTGGTTAAGTGATATGTTCCGAGCTGTCAGTGGAGAGATGGCGTGGGAGGACATCAGTAGACGAATAAATTTGAGTGGTGTCTTTAAAAGTAGGAAAGATCACAAAAAATATGAAGATAAAAGTTGGAATTCAAGAGGACAAATTAGGGCAAATATTTGTTTATAGGAAGGGGAGTTAGGGACTAGAATAACTAAGCAAGGCAGATGTTCAATAATTTTCCAATTTCTTTGCGATCATTTAAGAAAAGGCTAGGAAAACAACAGATAGGGAATCTGCCACCTGGGCGACTGCCCTAAATGCAGATCAGTAGTGACTGACTGATTGATTGATTGATTGATTGATTGATTGATTGATTGATTGATTGATTGAGGTGGACTACTTGCTCTGAGGGGCATTACGGAGATTAAGGTAATAGCATTGGAGGCCTTGGGCAGTGACCAATGACTGCTGGTAATGAACCTGATAGGGCCAAGGACAAGAAGGGGACAGAAAATCAAAGAATAACAAGCCATTCACAGATTTTCATTTCCATAGAATTTAGTGAGAAATTGAGAGCAGGGCTAAGAGAGGAGTATGGCATTGGAACTAGGCTAGTTACACAGAATTTATTAGACAAATAGCTAAGGTGATAACAAGTGACTAAATTTCTGAGTTGCAAGATGTGTTAGTTTACTCCTGGATGGATCAGCCGACAGTGGATCTGTTAGCGCCTACTTTACCATTTTTATCATTAACATAGCTAACATGTTTTCTTATATATATAAATGATATGAGTAAAGAAGTGGAATCAGAGATAAGGCTTTCTGCGAATGATGTTATTCATATAGAGTAATAAATAAGTTACAAGTATGTGAGCAACTGAAAATGACCTCAATAATGTTGTGAGATGGACATCAGGCAATGGTATGATGATAAATGGGGTTAAAAGTGTCAGGTTGTGAGTTTCACAAATAGGAAAAGTCCTCTCAGTTTTAATTACTGTGTTGATGGGGTGAAAGTTCCTTACGGGAATCAATGTACTTACCTAGGTGTTAATGTAAGGAAAGATCTTCACTGGGATAAGCACGTAAATGGGATTGTAAATAAAGGGTATAGATCTCTGCACATGTTTATGAGAGTATTTAGGGGTTGTAGTAAGAATGTAAAGGAGAGGGCATATATGCTAAGTCTCTGGTTAGTGATTGGAATAACTTACCAAGGGAGATGTTCTGTAAATTTCCAATTTCTTTGATATCATTTAAGAAAAGGCTAGGAAAAAACAGGTACGGAATCTGCCACCGGGGCGACTGCTCTAAATGCAGATCAGTAGTGACTGATTGATTGAACATACCATTATTTCCTTAGCTACACTTCGAAAATATGATAAATTGCTTATTCCATAGAAACTGAAAAAATCATGATTTTGGCGTTTTTTTTTTTTTTTTTTTTTTTGACACGATAAAATTCGCCCAATACCGCACGTTCCTTTACGGAACCCCGATTTACGTACAGGTAAGTCACCCGCCGACAGATTTATTTCGAGCCAAGCCTCAGACAAAAATCCCCTTTTTTTTCTTTTTGCTTTACGTCGCACCGACACAGATAGGTCTTACGGCGACGATGGGACAGGGAAGGCGTAGGAATGGGAAGGAACAAGGTAAAACCCAGCATTTGCCACGGAAAACCATCTTCAGGGCTGCCGACAGTGGGATTCGAACCCACTATCTCCCGCATGCGACCTCACAGCTGCGCGCCCCTAACCGTACGGCAAACTCGCCCGGTAGACCGAAATCCTGCCACACACGGTCCGTCTTACCTGTCACCTTAGAACTGTGTCCATACCGCTTCGTTATGAACTCCGAAATTGAGATACCGTATTACAAAATGCATTTTCCAGGAATGGTACACTTGACGAGAACTTCTATTTACACACCACTGCACTCCTCAGCATGGATATAAAACAATGCGTTTCAATTTCTTACCAATGGAATTTCTCGAAACAAGTAAAGCTGCGACCTTCGCGACGAAAGGACAGCTCCACACAAAAGCATAAAACACGCATCAGCAGAACACTGACTCAAAGTAAACAGCAAAGAGAATAAGTAGTAAACAGTGGCAGAAAGAGAATAATAGGCACAATAGCCAGGAGGAGGCAGCTGGGACCAGTGTTGCCAAACTAGTGGGGTTCCCTCTTCCAATCACATGACCCAGCATGAAAGGAGGAATTTTATTGATTTCGTAATGTGTAGAAATTATCAACAAATAACTCTTCATTCCTACATCACATTAATTATTACATCATCAAGGAGTATGTTATTACGTCGTTAATATTAATAACATTAATGAGCCCGTCGAGTTCCTGCTTGACCTTGTTGTTATGACCTAGGTATTCTATATATATTGGTAGTGCGCACAAATGTATTCTATCATCTTTGGTTATGACTTATGACGCTCTTATCTTCCCCTCCCCCTTCAAGCCAGCTTGACGGTTGAACACGGGCAGCTTATTCGTGTCTCGTGTCATCGTGTGGTGACCTATGGCAGAAAGCCTACATATTCTCTTTGGCAGAAGCCAGTTGCGGCGATTAGGGGAGCCACTACGTGGCTCCATTTCCGGAGATGCAAATGGCCCTGAGGTCCACTTAGCCTACACCAAAAATGAGTACCAGGTTAATTCCTGAGGGCAAAGGCGGCCGGGCGTAAAGCTAACCGCTCTACCCCATCACGTGCCGACGTTAACAATATGGTGGAAGCTTTTACCTTCCACTCCTCCAATACATTTGTATTCCATTTTAGTTGGCTGAAACAAGGAATTATTAAAACAAGTAATTTGCACAAGCCCTGTTGTCTATCAGCTACCGTAATTATTTCCTTTATTTTCTTTAATTATATGCATAAAATGTCGTTCGTTGTGGTTGACCTATTTGTATAGCGCCACAGTACCTACCTAAGTAGTGGAGTGGGCACTTAGCATTCTTCCGTGAGGAAGGGTAGTAGGGGATTTTTTTTTTTGGCCTAGTCAGGGTTGCCACCCTTAGTACTTTCGTACTAGATCTAGTAGCCTACTTCGTGGACATTTTTAGTACGTTAGTTCTTTTTATGGAAATCTAGTACCTTTTACGGAGGTAGAGCAGAAGCTCTTCTACTGCAGCAGAAGAACAAGAAAGAAATTGATAAGAAGTTTCAGAGACAAGTGCCTATCTTTTCATGTTGAATTCTGCGAACAGATTTTTAAGAGGATTGATTTTGTGATCCTATTTGAAAAATCTGTCCATGTCGAACCCAGAAAATTGCAAATGAGATGGCAGCTTCATCAGCACAATTCCATTAGCTATATATTTCCTTAATGTAATTACAGGAAGTGTTTATGAAGTTAGATATACAAAATGGTGGTTAGCCAAATCCACAGAAATATAAAAGCCTTTCAGTCTGTCGAACACACAAACTCAATATAAATATTATACTATAACATACATGTAAAAACACACACACTATTAAACAATAGTGTTCAACAGACTGAAAAGTCTTAAAGTCACATTTAACTGAGTAGACAGTGGAAAGTTCCTTCTTAATAAACAAGTCCACATATAATCGCTGAAAGAAAACTAAGAATATATGAAATTTTGCTTTTGAAGTGAAAAATCCTGTAGGCGACTACATCTTTCCAAATTTGACGAAATTTGTGTTTAGGGGCTCGGTTCGCCCGGAAGGACGAGGGTTCGAATCCCCGTCAGGAAGTCGTAAAATTTAAGAAACGAGATTTTCACTTCCGGAGATGCAAATGGCCCTGAGGTCCACTCAGCCTACACCAAAAATGAGTACCAGGTTAATTCCTGAGGGGAAAGGCGGCCGGGCGTAAAGCTAACCGCTCTACCCCATCACGTGCCGAGGTTAACAATATGGTGGAAGCTTTTACCTTCCACTCCTCCAAGGGCCTGTACGCTTTTTAGTGCTCTGTTTACCACATTTTTCTGCTGTTACTATAAATAAGACCAAACTGAGAAACAAAATCGAATCCTGCATGTTGAATGGGCTCCTTCTAACAAAGGAGAAACTAAAACATTCATCTGCCCAAAATTTTCACATTTCTAAACAGTTTATTGCTTTGGCAAGGTTTTCCAAGTATTAAGAGAACAATAGCGGCGATTGGGAATTAAAAGTGCAGGGGCAAAGAAAATGTATATAGACGACAAAATGTATCCGGGTTTGGGGTATATATCGGACCGGGGGGGGGGGGCATATACATCAAAACTAAAATAGATAAAAACGCTACAAAATAATACTCTCTGAGCAAATTTTCACAGAGGAGTAAAGGTTGACACTTTACCAACTTAAGTGCGGTAATACAGTAATCGTTTTTCTTTGAGATTTTGATTCAATACTAGACAATAAAACTTTCACCAAAGGAACAATATTACACACGTGTTACAATTAAATGGAAGTAGGCCTACGCCTGATTATACAACTAAAAATCATTTAGTATTTGACTACACACTAAGAAACTAACAGACATTAAAGAGACTGCCAGAATTACGAAATCGCGACAAACGGGTGAATCATACCTCATTGTTCATGACCTTGGCAAATATATTGTATATATACCTTTGCCACGCTTCCAGACGGCAAATGCAATGTCTCCACTACTTGCTGCGGTGCTGTACAAATCGGTTAGCCGGGACGAACGATATTTTGTACGCATTTCTGCTAATAATTTTGTAAATAATTAGAGGAAATAAAGGAAAGAATTAGCTGAAAGACAAGAGGGCTTGTATAAATTGTTTTTTTTAAACCTCATATAACTCTCAGTTTCATCCGGCCGAAACGGAATAAAATGCAATGTTTTCTCCACAAAGTGGGGGGCAACTGCCCCCCTCGCCCCCCCCCACCCCCCTAATCGCCGCTACTGTAAGAGAAGAGCAAAATGTGAAATGCATGTGAATATATTCTAAAAGACAGCCAACTTTTGGGTATTGTATGAAGACAAAAGGCGCGCGCGCGTGTGTGTGTGTGTTGAACTGAAATGCGTGAGAATATTCAGTGTGTGCATATTCTAAACACAAATAAATGACTATAAATTCGTACTCAGCTTGGAACTGGATGTGTTATGATGGTGTTGATTGAAACTGAAACATTGCTGCTTCCCATAATAGATATCAAAACCAGTAAGTTCTGATTATTACAAATTTCTCATATAATAAATATGTATTTTTAATAAGTATACTTTATTTTCTATACTGCCTTTATAAATAATCCTACTACATTAAAAAAAAACAGATTTAGTACTTTTTCCCATAATCTAGTACCTTTTCAGGGGAAAATTTAGTACGAAACTTTTTTGCCCGGTGGCAACCCTGGGCCTAGTTGACGGACTCTGAGGTACGATTCACCCGCTTGCCGTGCGCATTCGTCAGTCTGGCAGTCTTTTTAGAGTCTGTTGGATTCTTTTAGTTTCTTAGTGTGAAGTCAAATACTTAATGATTTTTAATTATATAATCACGCCGTACTTCTATTTAATTGTAATACATTATTTTGTAATTGTTTTTACTTTGGTGAAAGTTTTATTGCCAAAAATCTATTACCGTACAACCTTTACCTTTCTGTCGAATTTCGCCCAGTGAGTATAAAAATGTACAATTTTGTAGCCCCCCCCCCCCCTACCTTTTTCTCTTGAGTGTTGATGTATAAACCCCACACTATCCCACAAACCCGGCTACTTTGTCTGTAAATATTTTTTCCCCCTTACTTTTAATTTCCAATCGCCGCTACTGGCAGAAGCAGTCAATCTAAAAGGATATTAAGTTATGTCCTTTGATGGAAGGATTATCTGGTATCTCTCTGTCTCCTTCATATACATGCGCCGAACTTCTGAAGTTCTAAAGATAATAAGGAAGAGACATCTTAAATTTTAACTACTAGGTACTGTACCCATGGCCCCCACATCCCCACATGAAATTATGGGCCCGAAACCCAGAATCTGAGGCGGGCCCCTTCTTTTCAAAATGTTTCCGTATTTATTTATTTTTTTAGGGAGAAGAGGAAGTTGATATGTATGTGTAACCCATATCCCTTTTGTCTACACGGTCGGGTATGAAGTGACATGAATCTTCGTAGCAAGTTTTTATGACCAGATGCCTTTCCTGACGTCAACCTCATCAGAGGAATTAATGAGATGAAATGAATGACATCGAATAGCACAAAGGGGTCTGCTCAAGGCTTAACCAGAGGTGGATCCAGGATTCCCTGAGTGGGAGAGGGGGTATTTTTTAAAAGATGCCACAAAGCCAAAACGTGTTTATATCTTGTAGTAAAGCGAGCAAGAGAGAACCGTACTGAGAGGCAACATATCCCCTTCAACAAATCAAAATTTTATAGTTCCATACATTTTCATGAATTTTAAAGCATTAATAGAGTTCTCATTGTCATATCAGAATTGCAGGAAGCATTCAGTATGAAACATTTTCATACATAAATACAATATGAAAGAGAATTCTTCAAAGAATTTAGCGAGTTCCTAATATATATTATAGATTACTGTTAACAAAGAAGATGAACCAAGCATGCAAAATCTTGCAAGCCACCACTACCAAACGTTATTCCCTGTTTTTGTCATGTGTGCAGTTTGTTATGAATTAATAATAATAATGAGGGTTAGGATTTTTAGGTGCAAATTTCAGATGACAAAAGAAAGGGAAAAGGTGCTCAAACAAGGTTAAAAAAGGGACAAAAAGGTGCTGGTTTATTCAACTAATTCAGCAATTTCTCTTTTCTAGTTTATTAAATTATAAACAAGTACATCAAATTATCACTCATCAAAAGAAGGAAAAAACATGAAGCTGTTGTACTTCCAAGACATTAAGCACATTTTTAAAAGTAAGTCTGTTCCTGTTAGGAGATAGAATGTCTTTGTAGATGCTAAAGCTTCTTTCGACATCCACAGAAACCAGTGGGGCAAATCTTGCATTGACTTGGAATGGCAACTCTACAGATGTGGCAAATTCCTCAATGTCTGGATTCTTCTGAAGACTAGACTCAAGTTTGTCTTTGGCAAAGCCATCTAACTGCTCCCTCACGGAAGTAAAAATATCCCATTGTTTTTCCTTTTTCAGACCTTGTTTTTCTAATCGTTTAATAACTGTAGTCAGGTACTTGTAACTATGGACACAATATAGTTCTGTCTGCAAATGATGTATTTTCTCCGGTAACAGAAGTTGCTGTGCCTTGGAAATTGTACTTGCGTCGGCTGGATCCAAAGAAAGCACAACTCTATAATTTTGCCACGATCCCCAGCGAGTAATGACCGGGAAATTTGGAAGGGGCAGGCCAGTTGTTTCCCTGTAGGTAGCAACACGACTCGGAACTTACAGTAGAATCTTCTTCAGGGCAGAGATGAATTGATTTGCAAAGTCATATTCGTTCCTTATGGATTCACAAACCCTGTGAAGGGCATGAACCAAGCATGTCACATGCTTCAACTTAGAAAATAAACGTTTCAATTGGTTAACAGCTGAAACCATGTATGTAGCTTGGTCTGTAACCGCAAGAAGAAGTTTTTCAAACTCGATACCAGTAGAGCAGAATTTTTGGCAGAAGTCCATAATTGATTGCATTACTGTACTGGCATTGGCTTTCTGTAGCTCATACATTTTTAGCAACAAAGGCTTAACGTTCTCCCTTGCTAAGGGAAAAACTAAAATGTTCAAAACATATCGTTCCATTGAGTCTATGGTTTCATCCACAATGATTTCCACATTGCAATCAGACACTTTCTCCTTGATTCTTTGTATTGTTTCTTGGTAAACAGGCTCCATGTAGTTTTTCTTCAAGTACTCTCATCAGGCATTGACATCTTTGTGTATTTTTCAAGAAATCCCTTGAAGGCTGGATGGTTCACCTTATTGAGTGGAATTCCTGCTTGTGTAAGAGCTGTACACAAATCAGTGTTTAATTCCTTCAAATTTTTGGCTTTTTGAAGAACTCTGTTGAAACACATTTCGTAATAGAGGTTGCCGCGATTTGTTTGCTTGAAGAGTCTTATTCATTTAATGGTTAATGCTGGAAATGTGTTGTTTGATGCAATCTCGCTAGTGTTTTTCATCTAACAAAATTCTTGAATCACAAATAGTACATCGCATAACAGTTCCATCAGTGCCTATGAAATCTTGTTTGAATTCCTGAGCCAGAGCAATAAATCGGGCACTGGGCACCTTTGGCATGGCAAAATTTAGTTGTACACTCAATTAATAATGTAATAAAGTGCTAACGCCAGTTCACTTGCTAACTCAATGCGATTATCACACAACTCACTCTTGCGCTCACTTGCTGTTCACACTCTCTTATAACACCGCGACAGTTACCAGAATGTTCTCATTCATGCTGGAACTGATGTCTCAGTGATTTCTAGTAGCTTCGAGCAGAAACCCAGTCTCAATTCTTGGAACTACGCGGGTGGGGTTGCTGACATCTCTGTGTCAACAGCCTCCGCCTCCATGCAAACAGATGACGTCTCTCACAGTAACAAACTCACATTCATGAACAGCAGGCTACTGATACTGGTGGGATAGAATCACTCGTTGTCAACTGCATTATAGCGATAAAGCAAGAGAAAGAGGTTTTGTGGAACACACAATTATTTTCCATTGTTGTAGGTGTGCTTTCAACTCCCGCGTGGTGTTTACTGAAAGAGGTAGGCTTACTTTTCGCATGTACGCAGCAAACTGAACAGACGTTAATTGAAAGTTAAATATTTTATATTGATTAGAAATCTTTTAGAATAAATTGAAATTAAACTTAAAAGAAAAAAAGGGGATTATGGGCATGGTTTGGGGAAAAAAGGGATAAAGATCCCCCTCCAAAAAAGGGGAAATAAGGTGCATGAAAAATGCTTCCTTTTGCAATTAGAAACAATTTTCACACTGTCATATCTTTCTGAACAGCTTTAATTTACCCTAACAAAAAGGTGCACACCTAAAAATACCAACCCTGATAATAATAATATTAATATTTATTTTTACAATTTGTTTTATGTCGCACCGACACAGATAGGTCTTATGGCGACGATGGGATAGGAAAGGCCTAGGAGTGGGAAGGAAGTGGCCATGGCCTTAATTAAGGTGCAGCCCCAGCATTTTGCCTGGTGTGAAAATGGGAAACCATGGAAAACCATCTTCAGGGCTGCTGACAGTGGGGCTCGAACCCACTGTCTCCCGGATGCAAGCTCACAGCTGTGCGCCTCTAATCGCATGGCCAACTCGCCCGGTATAATAATAATGGCATGTGGTCTCCGAAGAGGCCTGGTGCAGGTCTTTCAAGTTGACGCCATATAGGCGACCTGCGCGTCTGTGAGTATGGGATCCTACCCGTGATGAATTCTAATGATGAAGACGCGACACACACACCCAGCCCCCGAGCCATCGGAATTAATCAATAAAAGTTAAAATCCCCGACCTTGCCGGAATCGAACCCGCGACCCACTGGACCAAAGGCCAGCACGCTAACCATTTAGCCAGGGAGCCGGACATGAACTAATAACAACAACAATAACATGAGTCTTTTAAAAGTCGCACTTGAGTAACTGTATTAACTTTATAGCAAGCTTTGATCATCACTGACAAACTGCTTAGCACTAATTGAAAAGTTATTTACTAGTAAACATAGCCCCTATTTAATTTCACCTCCCTGTTTTCATGTGACAATCTCAACAACATTTGAGATGTTAGCTAATTCCACTGAAGTACTAGGGGGACTTACCCTTACGTCATCATCTGCAGATCCCAGTGGCGTATGCTGGGATTAAGACATGGGCTACCACTAGACTTAGGTTACTGGTACCCATTTCCAGTAGTTGGTATAGTGAACGTCAAGCCTTAAATATTTTGAGCTGCAGCTAATAGCCATCGGAGTAGCCTGCTATGTTAAGGCTGGTTCACAAGCTACTTTGTACTACCCTGGCCTCTGCTACTGCCAATACTCAACACCTGATCAATGGAGGTGGTAGTTAAAGAATCAACCTACTCGTACTCATAATTCCCCTGGCTCGGGGACTGGATGCTTATGACAACTTCACCATTCATTTCATCAGGTCGCCACCAAGCCTTTCCAGAGGCCATGCATTATTATTATGATAATTTCTTTCTTAATCCGTGATTCCTCCAGAGTTGGTTTTTCCCTCGGACTCAGTGAGAGATCCCACCTCTACCGCCTCAAGGGCAGTGTTCTGAAGCGTGAGACTTTGGGTTGGGGGATACAACTAGGAAGGAGGGCCAGTACCTCTCCCAGACGGTCTCGCCTACTATGCTGAACAGGGACCTTGTGGGGGAATGGGAAGATCGGAAGGGGTAGACAAGAAAGAGGGAAGGAAGCGGCCGTGGCCTTAAGTTAGTTACCAACCCAGCATTTGCCCGGAGGAAAAGTGGGAAACCATGGTAAACCACTTCGAGGATGGCTGAGGTAGGAATCCAATCCTCCTCTATTTAGTTCACCTCCCGAGAATAAGTGGATCCCATTCCAGCCCTCGTACCACTTTTCAGATTTCGTTGCAGAGTGGGGAATCGAACTCGGGGGAGGTGGTGGCAGCTAATCACACTAACCACTACACCACAAAGGCGGACATTATTATTATCATCAAATTAAAAATAGACTTTTACCAAGCGAGTTGGTCGTTAGGGGCATGCTCCTGTGAGCTTGCATTCGGGAGATAATGGGTTCGAATCCCACTGCTGAAAGCCCTGAAGATAGTTTACCATTTTCACGCCAGGAAAATGCTGGGGCTGTACCGTAATTAAGGCTACGCCTGCTTCCTTCCCACTGCTAGCCCTTTCCTATCCCATCGTTGCCGTAAAACCTGTCTGTGTCGGTACGACATAAAGCGAATAGACTTTTACAGTATTTTCAGCGGTCGTACTCGTTGTTCACTGATTTTTAGCTTCCTCAGCTGATCAGTGGTGGTGTCCGACCCATGATCACAGATTCCATTACGAACAACAAAAGAGAACGCTAAACAATAAGCATGGCCAACAATAAAGTTTGTTAAGTTCGCATGAGCCACATAACCATAAATACTTTTCATAATTATTTACGTTGAAATACCTTTTGTATGGATTCTTGTTTTTCTCCTTATGATCACACTGTAACTGAGGAGGAGGTGGGGTAGGTTTACCATTTTTAACTATCAGCAATTTATCTTCATATTTCAGTTGCGAGAATGATTATCCAGCAACTGTTTTATTACACACGGTTCAGCCATTTCACAAAAGTAACGTCCCATGGTCACAGTCACGTTATACACTGTAACTTCAGATAAACTAAAATTATTGTCTGATCAATAATACTACTGAAATACACCTATAATTTTCAACTATTAGAAATCCGTAAGATGTCTTGCACCTGCAAAAACAAACTTGTGATACTGTATTACATGGGTGAATCCCATCGATTCGGACACTTCCAGAAAACTTTGAGTCTTTGGGCCTCCTCTTTCTACAGCTGTCTCTCTCGTTAGCGGTGGCGATTTGACGGACCGAAGCCTAGCACACTTAAGCCCAGTTCACACTAGATGTTCATTCCCATAGGGAACCTGAAATATTTGTCCAGAATGAGTAAATTTATAATACCAATATAAATGGTCCGTTATTGGACATTATAAATTTTCCAGCTAACTCATTCCTTTATAAATTTACTCATTCAGGACAAATATTTCAGGTTCCCTATGGGAATCAACATCCGTATCATCTGATGGCCAGGCAGGCATCAGTTTTTGGTAATGAGACAAAGTCTCTCATAGTGTATTGGCACTGCCGGTGGTTCCAAGTAGCCTATGCAGTGGCTTCCATGGAGCCATGCGTCTTGGTAGGTGTGCTATTTGCCAACTAATGACCCCAACTTACCACACTGGGGTGAAATGCTAGCAACCAGGAATGAGTTAGCTGGAAAATTTATAATGTCCAATAACGAACCATTTATATTGTTATCACACTAGATGTACAGGGCTGTTCTGAGCAAGTCATGATGCAGGCGTGGATCGATCAGGCCGATTCACACTATATGTGCTGTGGTCAAGCTGATCTACACTCGATCTCCCTGTTCTGTTCAGTCTATCCCAGTAGGTCTGCTAGTAAACAGTAGTGCCAAAAATTAAAATGCCTTTTTCAAGCAAATCATTTGTTAAAATTGCCTTGATTTTGAACGAAGATGAGGAGAATAGGCCCACTTGGAGGATCTAGGTGTATCAAATGCTGACAAAGCGAAAAAGAGAAGGAGAATTTTGTTACCTTATTTCCAGAGTTAGTTGACGAAGAATCAAAATTCTACCATTACTTCCATATGTCGCAGTATGATTCATTGAAGCAGATATTCAACAGATGAATACTTTGTTCCGAGAATGCATCACGCCAGCTGAAAAACTTGGTGTATGTTTGAGGTTAATCAAATTTTTGTTTTTTGTACAAGGATGGTTAGGGATTATCGTATGGTTATACAAGTACACAGAAGTTTACAAATAATCAAATGGAAATATCCAAATTTGACAACCATTCCAGAGCACATGGTGTCACTTGGTGTAGAGTCATCAGACCACCGTCAAATGCATGAAGTGGGCACTCTTGAACAATGTATTGTATGGTTTGGTCCTCCACTCCACAGTCACAGGCAGCAGATGTACAGAAACCCCGTTTCTTTAAGGTGTGACCACACCTCCCTTGACCCATTCTAATGCGGTTCAGCTTTGACCAGGTTTAACTTTATAAAAATATATTAATGAATACATTACAGGAAAATACAGTTCTTTATTGTAGCCATCATTCTTAGCTATTGTGTGAATTGTGTTTATTTCTGTTTTAAGGTTTTCAGCAGACAGCAGAATATTAAATATTATAGATCATACTGTAGTAGGCATCTCCATTTTGGGCGATGGGGTGGATGGAGCTTTGTTTTATAGTGTTTGAGGTTTGGGTTGGTTTCCGGTAAATGTTATATGATAAATGGTTGTCATGCCTGGTAACAGTTACATCAAAGTAGTTTAGTGTGTGATTGGTTTCTATTTCTATTGTGAATTTTATGGGTTGATCTATGTTGTTTAGTTGTTCCAGGATGGTGTTGCCATTAGTGAAGCATTCGCCTGTTGACGTAAATATGGCATCCACAAAGCTAGACCAAAAGAATATATTGTCAATTTTGTCAGTTTTGTCAATTTTGGAGTGTTTCAAATGATCTAAGTAGATTTCTGCTAATATCCCCAAGGCCAGCGATCCCATAGGAAGTCTACCATAGTTATGAACATCAGCATTATTGGTTAATTTAAAGTTTATACGAGTTCTACCTGTGTACCAGTTTCAAATGAAGAGTAAAGCATTACACAGGGTGTTTCATAATGAATATCAGGGTTTTAAGACTCTGTAGTGTTTATTCCATTGAACTTACATTTGTAAATCACACATCAAGTGAAAGAGCAACTCAATCACTTTGTTCTGCAAGTGTTCAATGTGAGCACCATTCGTCATAGGCACATATTGAGTCGATAGCTGAGTTTGTCCCACACCTTGCTCAGTGTGTCTGAAGCAATTGTTGCAACAGCTACTTCAATCCTGTTTCTAAAATCGGTTAGGTGGGCTGGCAGCGGAGGTACAAACACATGATCCTTGACGAGTCCCCAAAGGTAAAATACACATGGCATCAGATCGGGTGAACATGGAGACGATGTGAAACAAGCTCTATCATCTGGCCCCTTGTGGCCATCCGGTACAATGTCATTTAACCAATCGTGTACTGAGTTATACCAATGAGGCGGCACACCATCTTGCTGCCAAATAAAGTTCTCTGGTTCCGCTTCTCGTAATTGAGGAAAGAGCCATTATTTAAGCACATCAGATATGAAACTCCAGTTACAGTGGCTTCAGCATAAAAGAAAGGCACATAAACTTCCTGCTGGGATATTGTTGTTTGAGTCATCAGTCCATAGACTGGTTTCATACAGCTCTCCATGCCACCCTGTCATGTGCTAACCTTTTCATTTCTACATAACTACTACATCCTATATCTTCTCTAATCTGCTTGTCATATTTATACCTTGGTCTACCCCTACCATTCTTACCACCTACACTCCCTCAAAAACCAACTGTACAAGACCTGGGTGTCTTAAGATGTGCCCTATCATTCTATTTCTTCTTCTGGTCAAATTTAGCTAAATCGATCTCCTCTCACCAATTCGATTCAGTATCTCTTCATTCGTGATTCTATCTACCCATCTCACCTTCAACATTCTTCTGTAACACTACATTTCAAAAGCTTCTATTCTCTTTCTTTATGAGCTAGTTATTGTCCATGTTTCACTTCCATACAATGCCATGCTCCAGACGAAAGTCTTCAAAAACATCTTTCTAATTCCTATTTCAATGTTCGAGGTGAACATTTCTTAAGAAAGGCCTTCCTTGCTTGTGCTAGTCTGCATTTTATGTCCTTCTTACTTCTGCCATCATTAGTTTTTTTTTTTTTTTTACTACCCAAGTAACAATAGTCATCTACTTCCTTTAAGACTTCATTTCCTAATCTAACATTTCCTCCATCACCTGACTTTGTTCGACCGCACTGCTCGGATATGGCTCAAAAAACATTCAATATAGGGGAGTTATGTTGTAACTGCACCGTCTCATGGGGATTTGCTGAACCCCAGTTGCGCACATTATGAGTGTTCACACATCCACTTAGGTGAAATGTAGATTCATCACTGAACACAATACGATCCAGATAATCTTTATACTGGGCGAGTTGGCCGTGCGGTTGGGAGCGCGCAGCTGTCAGCCCACATCTGGGAGATAGTGGGTTCGAACCCCACCCTCGGCAGCCTTGAAGATGGTTTTCCGTGGTTTCCCATTTTTACACCAGGCAAATGCTGGGGCTGTACTTTAATTAAGGCCATGGCTGCTTCCTTCCCATTCCTAGGCCTTTTCTGTCCCATCGTTGCCATAAGACCTGTCTGTATCGGCGCGACATAAAGCAGCTAGCAGAAAAAAAAATCTTTATCGTAAAGCAGCAACATATCCTTTACAAAGTTGGCACGTAAATCATAGTCTGTATGTGTTAGAGCTTGTACCAACAGTAAACGATATGGACATAGTTTTAAGTGCCTCCTTGAAACTCTCCACAATGATGTCACCGGAAATGCTAGTTCACGACTAGCACTGCAAACTGTTTTCTTGGGATTGTGCATAAAGTATTCTCTCACCCGTTCAGCACATGCTTCCTTTATTGGTCGTCCGGTACTCTTCCCTTTGCAAAGACAGTCGGTGTCTTCAAACTTATTATACCATCTATGGTCCGGCTCCATGGCTAAATGGTTATCGTGCTGGCCTTTGGTCCAGTGAGTCCCGGGTTCGATTGCCGGTTGAGTGGGAGATTTTAACCTTCATTGCTTAATTCCGATGGCTCGGGGGCTGGGTGTGTGTGTGTGTGTTGTCTGAAGCATTAGAAATTATCATAGGCAGGGCCCCATCCTCACAGACAGGCAGGTCGCCTATACGCGTCAAATCGAAAGACATGCACCAGGCCTCTCCAGAAGCCACACGTCATTAACACGTTCCCTGCGGCAGTGAATTTCGATGACTTAATGTTACGCCGTATCGGCCCACCGGTGACCCGATGCTGCCTTTAATTATTATCGGTTCGGGTCACCGGTGACCTGACGAATTTGACTTTGTTTACTCCCTAGTATGACATCCTAAACAATGCATGTGCACTTGTTGTGTGTGTTATTGTTGAGGAGACATTCCAGCGTATTTACCTGTGCTACAGTGTTCCAATTCAACAATTGCGTGAAACAGAAATGACCCCGGAAATAATTGTTAGATTCTCGTTCATTGATCTGTTTTTATGGGAATATGAGAGGCCTATGTTAATTATTTTCATATTATGTCTAGTAAAAAAAGTAATATCACAAAAGAGAAAGGATATAAATTCAGAACAATATTTACTAGACACGAAAACAATCCCAGCTATTTACAGTAAAAACGGAACAAAAATATAACATTATTTGCCACAAACACTGTCACCATTGCGTTTTACACGTTCATTGGCACTTTTTCACGTGAGTTTCATTGAAGCACTCGATACACATTTTTGGTGCTCCTGGACACTCTGCATAGAATGTCACCACCTTCTTTGTTTTGTTGTCGGCAGTTTTCTTACCATGCTGTGCAAATATCTTCTTGTAGCACACTGTGCAATGTCGCCGCATTTTTCTGGCTGGTCCTTCCAGTTTACCCAGTGTGTGCGCCCTGTTCCTTGTTGGAGGTGTACAAGATGTAGCAGTGCTGTACCGACATAGAGAGAAGGCAAGAGATTCCTTGAAATGATGAAAAGGTTTTTTTTCCAGAACTGTGCTTGCATTGTAGGATCCAGGCATTTACAACTGCAGTACCCAGGAGAAGTTCAATGGCAACTTTCCTCCACCATTTTACACCCTTCCTCAATGGGGTTTAATATGACGACATTTGATTACCAAGATCAACACCCTTTTTGATCTTGTTGTAGTGCAAGACAGATTTCGGCTTCAAAATTGGATTTCCTTTCCTGTTCCTTTTTCCAGTATCTTCCAGAATATTACCATGATCTGGTACAGTGGATATCATCAAAACTCTCCTCTTGTCCATCCAGTAAATTATCTTGACCTCCTTTTCATTCTCTGCTCCACAAATTTCCCCCCTTTGAAGACGCTTATTAACCACATCTTTGGGGAGACCGCTCTTATTAGGTTGAATTGTACCACAGAGAAGTGTTTGCTTGTCCAATAGATTCTGTGCAAATTGAACACTTGTATAAAAAATTGTCGGCGAACAAGATGCGACCTTTTTCCCAAGAATGGCTCACACATGTTCATGGCGACCGCTTTAGCGTGATCTATCCCTTGCAGCTCATCATCTTTCCCTTGATAAACTCTTACTGTAAATGTATACCCATCTTCCGTGCACACTTTATATAGTTTAATTCCATACTTATGTGATTTGTTCGGAATATATTGCCTGAAAAGCAATCTTCCCCTTCACGGCACCATAGACTCATCTATTACAATATATAAGTAATAATAATAATAACGTAAACGTTTCCACCTTTTCAATACTACAATATATTCACAAAATTACAAATTATACGGTACTAGTTTCGACCCATCTAGGGGTAATCATCAGCCGTATTGGAGCAAAGATCATTTGTGGCGAAATCCTAAGACAATGTTATTTTAAAGAATAACAAGTGAAATGAGATGTTATGGTAATAGTTAATAATACAAGGAATATACATACTAAGAGGTTTTTAACAAAGAATAAAGTATAAATGGGAATAAAGTATAAAAACCTCTTAGTATGTATATTCCTTGTATTATTAACTACAGTAGAGTCTCGCTCATCCGACCTTCGCTTATCCGACATTCCGTGTTATCCGACATTGGTAGACTTAATTTGAACTTTTGGTGGAGACTAAATTCAGGCACACCCGCTGTGGAGGGTGCGACCATGGTACAAGCACTGGCCTGACCGCTGGCGGTAGGACAGTTTTTTCTTCTTAAGGACAGGTGCAGTGAGTCTTTAGTCATTGTTCATTGTAGTATTGGTTGGGTGCGGATGTTTTAGTTTTCATATCCTCTGTGAGTATAGCAAGTAAATGGAAGAAAGTGATTGTTTCTATGGAAGACAAGTTGAGTGCATTAAAGAGACTGGACAAAGGGGAAATTCTTCAAAATGTGGCTTCAGATTATAGTGTTGGATGTGTTACAGTGGGAGACTTGAAAAAAACAGAGGGAAGAAATTGAAAAGTGGTGCTCTACCAGAGCAGAGAAAAAAATGAAAAATTTGAGTACGAAAAAAGTAAGTGAAGCACTATTTCTTTGGTTATCTCAACGCCGGGAAAAGGGCCTGCCAATATCTGGCCCTATTCTGCAGGAAAAGGCTGTGTATTTCCAGAAGGAGTTTAATGAAGGGGACCCTAATTTTCCTGCCAGTGCTGGGTGGCTTGATCGGTGGCAAAAACGGTACGGCATTAGGCAGCTTAATATCTGTGGAGAAAAGTTTCTTTTCGTAAGACATCTGGAATGTTTTCGTTCAGTACTGCATGTACTGTACAATTGAATTGATAATTCAATACACAGAGTACCGTAAAACATGTCATTGTTTTAGTACTAGAGTATAGCCTTCCTGTTTGTATCAGTTCAATTTCAAAGTTATTCTGTATTATCCGACATTTTCGGTGATCCGACGTACTCCAGGTCCCGTTTAGGTCGGATAATCGAGACTCTACTGTATTACCATAACATCTCATTTCACTTGTTATTCTTTAAAATAACATTGTCTTAGGATTTCGCCACAAATGATCTTTGCTCCAATACGGCTGATGATGACCCCTAGATGGGTCGAAACTAGTACCGTATAATTTGTAATTTTGTG
Organism: Anabrus simplex; assembly: GCF_040414725.1. Lineage (NCBI taxonomy): Eukaryota > Metazoa > Arthropoda > Insecta > Orthoptera > Tettigoniidae > Anabrus > Anabrus simplex. Next base: position 95,002,127 of record NC_090275.1, on the reverse strand, counting down.
AATATATTGTAGTATTGAAAAGGTGGAAACGTTTACGTTATTATTATTATTACTTATATATTATTCTCAGTTCAATACGGACCAAAAACATGAAATTCATAACCATCAATCATCTATTACAGCCTTTTTCCCAGGGGTTAAGGCATTCTGAAAATATTCCTGAAGCTGGTCTACTACAGGTTTCACTTTATACACTCGTCATTTCTCTCCCTAGGGGCTTCATTATCACACAAATGCCAACAGGAAAGCTAATCTAAGAAGCGATCACGAGTCATAGTGGCTTTTATTACCTTATTCTCATATAAAGAGTTCTTTGACCAATAAAGTGCCATTTCAGGGACATAATTTAACCCCGTAATAAGTAATATCCCCAAAAACTAGGCCATTTCTTCCTCAGTGGTATCAATCCATTTGGATAACCGCCTCCCTTTCTTTGGTGGACACTTTTCTAACTTTTGTGCAGCAAGCCTGTTTGTTTCAGTTACCATAGTATGCATAATTTGCTGTGTTACAAACATGTTATAAATATCAGAAGGGCTATCAAAATTAGTCACAATGTTCACTTCTGTGTCATCACAGAAAATGGGTATGCCAATGTCATGTCCCCCTACTGGATCCCACATTGGCACATCGTCATCACTTAAATCGCCATTACCAACAATCTGACTTGGAGAGTTATCACTTAGCGTTTCGTCCCCATAAATAGCTGACCCACATGCTTCAGAGTCACTGTCTGTACCAGAAGACGAGTCACTATCTTGGAGGTTGTACGTAGGGTCATCATCAGATACAGGAGGGAAATCACTGTCACTGTCATCACTTTGTTCCAAATAATGAACATTTCGTCCGGGATCCAGTGCTGTCCTAACCCTCTTTCTTTTCCGTGCCACCGGTGTGTCAGAATGTGAAGGCTCCATGCCTAAAATAAGAACGTGAAATTGCTTGTAAATATTATCTACAGAAAATAATAAATATGTCAATAACTACTCCAATAACCTCTATTCGCTTACCTAAGAGCAATGTAGAAAGCAGATATCAGAAGGGTGGTACTCCTTAAACAACAATTTACCATCTGCGGGCAGCAACGCTTTAGGCTTCATTCACCGTAACCGCGCTAAGCGATTCCCGCGTAAAAATATAGGTCAGACAACAATCGGGACTCAGGGTGACCCGAAGTGACATGAATGGAAGATGAAAAAACTTCCTTCGGGTCACTGGTGGGTCGATCAAAACTAGCAGTATGCCTCGATCCTTTACTTCAATTGGAACACTATGTTGCCATTAGTTAACGGAAATTCGTAGCTAGGACGTAGTTACTTACTTCGCAATTTTGGGAAGTTCGCACCGACGGATAAGAATAACAGGTTTCGGGGCACACGGTGACCCGAACCGCACGGAACGTGTTAATTAATACCACCTACAGATGTTCTTATCACTTGGGGGATTACAATAGAACTTAATGCAGAATACACGTTGCACTGCAACTACAGATTCAGTCCATGCAAACTGCAAAACACTAAAAGCTTTCTGTTCCCCAGTTGCCATCTTTGCTACTAACTACTAGACACAGGAACCAGTGCATGTGCACAGGTACGAACACTTGTAGAACAAACTGTTTTGAGTTCCTCTCTTGTTTGATGTATTATTTATAATTGTAAGTTCAATGTAATAAGTAATACTGTCCCCGTCAAAATTGGCGATATTACGAATATTTTAACAAGTGGAAAGTGAAAATTTTATTGTCTGCTTGTAACTGCAGTATATCATTTGGGGAGTTGTGGCGAGCTGAGAACTAGTTTTTTTCGTCGTTCAGAGGGGAGACACACCGGCAAGACTGTGCCAAGGTCAGAGCAAACCACGTGACTGCCTTCGCACGCGCGCAACCCAGCTTGTTTCTGGAATAGTCTGCGCCAATTAAAGGAGACCATCAGCCAATTACCGTCCTCGCTGAAGATCACACCCCCTGGCTAATTAGATAAAAGGCCTTGTTTCGAGTAAATCGCTCTCTTAATGCTCTTCGTGCTCTTAATGCTCTTAATGTTCGTGAAGCTCTTACTCTGGATATCCTTCGTCGTGTTGTGCTACACCACATTCTCAGACCACGTGGAGAAGTAACTTCAATTCAAGTCGACGCCGTTCTGCTAGAATCTAGAGAAACCATTAGTGAATTATATGGAATAAAGACGCCTAGGAGCCAAGTTAAGTGTGACAGTGTAGACGAGCTATTTATATTCGGCGTGTGCTTGTGCAAAGTACTTAATTTTGTCATCTCAGTTACAGCTTGTGACCGGCATTCTACGGAAGTCGTCGTAGAATTGAACGTCTCAAGATGGATAATTCCGCAACCACCGACAACATCATTTCATCGAGGGACACCTGTTGCAGAGCCTCCATGGAGCTGTAAAATGTGAGGCGTATCTGGTAATTGGAAGGAGACTGACCGGAGGAGTATGCTGAAATAACTGACTGTCGACGAGAATCGAACCCCATCAAAAACTTGAGTACCTTTTTAAGTTAATTTATCTGTCTTACCTTTTGTACAACTAGAGGTCTTTCTTCTTAAGTCGTAGATCTATTAGTTTGTTGTAGTTAGAAATATTTCATTTTTCCACTTCTTAAGGTGTCGTGGTAGACTAGGTACGTGTGAATGAAATTTTGGAATCTATTAGAGTAGACATGTAGGTTGTCTTTGAATGATTTCCCATGCTTAAGGAGCTTTATATTTAATAATCACTGACCACACGATAAATGTATTTTCCTTGTAATGTTGAAAGTTACTGGATGGAAATTTGCGTGTACATTTTGAGTGAATAGGGTCGAACCTAGTGTCTTTCAAGATCACTTGTTGCATTTATGATGAAGTCATCTAATTTTACGATACTCCATGAGGATCAGTAGATGTAATAATCACTTAAATAATAATAATATTAACTAAAGATCGGGTAAAACAGAAGTAAACGCTCGTGAGCCATAAAACTACTGTAGAGTCCTTATATGTGAGATTGAATGTGCTCTGTTCATGAAGGGTCTGGAATATGACCAATCCTGAGGGATACTTGTTGTATAATTATGCAGTTGATGATTTAATGATGATATTTGACTTATTCTTGTGTATTGGGAGCGCAAGATAGAGTATAATTATTGGAGCACGTGTTGCGAGTGTATTTCACAGGTAGGAAATAAAAGTAATACAAGTAAGGCTCACGCTTGCGGTAATTTCAACCTGTAGCCCAAATGATGGTAGTGCTTATGGATTTTACTAGAATCTTCCATTATAATTTCATGAGTTCGATGCACTTACGTTGATATGTGAAATGTGTTTCTACCAAGTGATACCCATGACTTCGATCACTAGCCACTATAAATGAAGGATAATTTCAATACACGGATTATTTCTGCTAGACATTACGCGTCCCGACCACCAACTCTAAAAATCATGCATAAACTTGCCAAAACAGGATTCGATGTAAATAATGTACATAAAACGTGTTTCCCTAGTGTGAATGTGTGTGTGTATGTAAATATGTATATTTCTCTTGTGTCATGTTGGTTTCATTTAATTTTGATCTGGTCACGCACTCGCTGTGACGCGGATTACACTCATCGTTGTGTGTTGCCTTAAGAAATAATTTTCATGCCCTTAAGGGAAAGTTTGATTAAGTTAAGTCGAGGAAGACTAGGAAGAATTTATTTTCTTAATTAGCGAGATTTAAAAGGAAAGATCATCTCGTTACTTTATGAAGGCACTCGATTTGTAAATAAAATTTATTTAACTAGCTCACACGTTGGTAATGTAAATTTCTAAAATTGGAAAATATTAAGATTAATTTGAATAGAAATGAAATACAAAGATCAGAGGTAGAAATTTGTTAGCCGCATGATTAATTGGAGTTATGGTGAAAATAAGTCATTAATAATTAATTCAAAATAATTATTCTGAAATGCTAATGACGATCATTAGGTAAATAATGCAGTGGAAAATTAATAAGAACACGATCGTGTGACAATGAAACATGGGCTAATTAAATGATGAGAAAATAATAATAATAATAATAATAATAATAATAATAATAATAATAATAATAATAATAATAATAATAATAATAATAATAATAATCAGAATAATAATTAATTAATTTTGAGAATTTTGAAATCAATCTTCATTTTCTACTGAAGTTCATGTTGATGTCATTGACTATTATTAAATACTGTAAATGACAAATTCAGTTGAGTACATCTTAAAACCACGTGTTGAGACTACTTTGAGTTGGTAAAGCTTTGAACACATTTATTGTAAAACCCTCGTTAGCAAGACAGCTGTTTATGATTTTATGAACTTCTGTGTTAATTTATTTAATTCTTTCAGTCAAATATTTTGATTTGAAAAGGCAAGAGGCCTAATTTTTCTTTGGTTTCATTACAGCACAGTAAGGCTGGAGATTAAGAACACGTGTCACTCTAAATCGAGGAAGAAATGCAATATTATGAAAGTTCTATTTTTGTAAAAAGAAATCAGCAAGAATATTTTATTTGTTTGTTTGCTTATGTGAATAAATGTCAGAGTGTTGTTTTAACATTTCTTTTTATCCTGCTTGGTCATCAATCCCTAACATCCCTTAAATGCCTCTAGAAAGTGATAGCCAACGATCGAACGGTCCACCTTGGGATCTCTCGCTCGATGGCTGGGCTTAGCTCGGGAAAAATGGGGGCAATACAGAGCCTTAAAACCCTGACATTCATTTTGAAACTCCTTGTATTGTATGGCATGAATAGTTTTGAATATTTTAGTATCCTTTAAATGTTAGTTCTAACAGAATAGTCAAGGTCATAAAGTTTTGTAACTGCTCTATTTTGCACCAATCCCAAATGACACACATGTATTGAAAACTGACAATGTATCATTGAATGATAGATACTTTTCTTGAGAGAAGTCGAAGTGGGATAGCGTAATTCGTGAATGACACAAACAAGTGAAGAGATTTTCTTTATGATTTAATGTGAGCATCGTACACCAACTGAGAGTCAATTATCAATCTCAAATATTTAAATTAATTCACCTTGGTAAGTTGTATATTTTTAAACTCTATTACCTCACACCTGTCAATGTGAACAGACTGCTTCTGAAAAATCATATACGGAGGTAGAGTCATAAGTCATGGCAACTATTTTTTTTTCTCGCGAACAGGAGACAACACGGAAAATCTAACAAATGCATTTGGAAACGTACGGTACGTACATGCGTATGATGCCATTAGATGATGAATGTAAACAACAGTGTGGGTCTAAGCATGCCCCCACGTTCAAAATGGAAGTCAACAATCAGGAGCAGCAAAATAGCAGTTCTCCGCAGCAGAAATGCACGCCAATGCTATGCAGAGCTGCGGGAAGCATTAGGAGTGCATGCCATGCCCTATAGAACAGTGGCAAGATGGGTGGAGACGTTCAAACGGGGTAGAGTATTAACTGCCGACTTGCCTCGCCCAGGCCGTCCAGTGTCCATGGGGATGGGAGGTTCTTCCACACCCGTCTTATTCGCTTGATCTGAGCCCATGTGACTATGATCTAATCCCCAAAGTCAAGAAGCCATTACGTGGACAACGGTTTGCTAACAAAGAGGACATTGCAACAGCATTTCGGAGAGAGGTGTCACATGTTAGCGATACACATACAGCGAATGGTATTCAGTGCCTGCCCCACTGCTGGCAACGCACAGTGGAAAACTTCTTCTCGTCAAATGTAGCCAAATCGATCTCCTCTCACCAATTCGATTCAGTATCTCTTCATTCGTGATTCGATCTATCCATCTCACCTTCAGCATTCTTCTGTAACACCACATTTCAAAAGCTTCTATTCTCTTTCTTTCTGAGCTAGTTATCGTCCATGTTTCACTTCCATACAATGCCACGCTCCACACAAAAGTCTTCAAAAACATCTTTCTAATTCCGATATCAATGTTTGAAGTGAGCAAATTTCTTTTCTTAAGAAAGCTCTTCCTTGCTTGTGCTAGTCTGTATTTTATGTCCTCCTTACTTCTGCCATCGTTGGTTATTTTACTACCCAAGTAACAATATTCATCTACTTCCCTTAAGACTTCGTTTCCTAATCTAATATTTCCTACATCACCTGCCTTTGTTCGACTGCACTCCATTACTTTTGTTTTGGACTTATTTATTTTCATCTTGTACTCCTTACCTAAGACTTCATCCATACCATTCAGCAACTTCTCGAGATCTTCTGCAGTCTCAAATAAAATAACAATATCATCGGCAAATCTCAAGGTTTTGATTTCCTCTCCTTGGACTGTGATTCCCTTTCCAAATTTCTCTTTGATTTCCTTTACTGCCTGTTCTATGTAAACATTGAAAAGGAGAGGGGACAAACTGCAGCCTTGCCTCACTCCTTTCTGGATTGCTGCTTCTTTTTCAAAGCCCTCGATTCTTATCACTGCAGACTGATTTTTATACAGGTTGTAGATAATTCTTCGTTCTCGGTATCTGATCCCTATCATCTTCAGGATCATAAATAGCCTGGTCCAATCAACATTATCGAATGCCTTCTCTAGATCTACGAATGCCATGTACGTGAGCTTGTCCTTCTTGATTCGATCCTCTAAGATCAGACGTAAAGTCAGGATTGCTTCACGTGTTCCTATATTTCTTCTGAAGCCAAATTGATCTTCCCCCAACTCAGCTTCCACTTGTTTTTCCATTCTTCTGTAAATAATACGTGTTAAAATTTTGCAGGCATGAGATACTAAACTAATAGTGCGGTAGTTTTCACACCTGTCAGCACCGGCTTTCTTGGGAATAGGTATAACAACATTCTGCTGAAAATCGGATGGGACTTCTCCTGTCTCATACATCTTGCACACTAAATGAAATAACCTTACCATGCTGGTTTCTCCTAAGGCAGTCAGTAATTCAGAGGGAATATCATCAATTCCAGGTGTCTTGTTCCTATTTAGGTCACTCACAGCTCTGTCAAACTCTGACCTCAAAATTGGGTCTCCCATTTCATCAGCATCAACAGCCTCTTTATGTTCCAGAACGAAATTATCTACATCGTTACCTTGATACAACTGTTGGATATGCTTCTGCCATCTTTCTGCTTTGTCTTCTTTCCCTAGAAGTGGCTTTCCATCTGAGCTCTTAATATTCATGCACCTAGATTTCCTTTCTCCAAAGGTTTCCTTGATTTTCCTGTATGCAGCATCTACCTTTCCCAGGACCATACAGCCTTCGACATCCTTGCACTTCTCCTTCAGCCATTCTTCCTTAGCTACCTTGCACTTTCTATCTACTTCATTCTTTAATCGCCTGTATTCTTTTCTGCCCTCTTCATTTCTAGCATTCTTGTATTTTCGTCGTTCATCAATCAGGTCTAGTATCTCCCGAGTTATCCACTGATTCTTAGTTGATCTTTTCTTCCTTCCTAACATTTCTTCAGCAGCCCTACTGACTTCATTTTTCATGACTCTCCACTCTTCCTCTACTGTGTTTCCTTCGGCCTTTTCATTTAGTCCTTGTGCAACATGTTCCTTGAAACAATCCATCACACTCTTTTCTTTCAACTTGTCTAGATCCCATCTTTTTGCATTCTTTCCTTTCTTCAATTTCAACTTCAGATGGCATTTCATGACCAACAAGTTGTGGTCAGAGTCCACGTCTGCTCCTGGGAAAGTTTTGCAATCCAACACCTGGTTTCTGAATCTCTGCCTAATCATAATGAAGTCTATTTGATACCTTCCAGTGTCTCCAGGTCTCGTCCACGTATACAGCCGTCGTTTGTGGTGTTTGAACCAAGTATTGGCGAGGACTAAATTATGGTCAGTGCAGAATTCAACCAGCCGACTTCCTCTTTCATTCCTTTGTCCCAATCCAAATTCTCCTACTGTGCTACCTTCTCTTCCTTGGCCTACCACTGCGTTCCAGTCTCCCATCACAATTAGATTCTCGTCACCTTTGACATATTGTATTAAATCTTCTATCTCCTCATATATTCTTTCAATTTCTTCATCATCCGCTGAACTAGTAGGCATATAGACCTGCACTATTGTGGTGGGCATTGGTTTGGTGTCTATCTTGGCGACAATAATTCTTTCACTATGCTGGTCGTAGTAGCTTATCCGCTGCCCTATTTTCTTATTCATTATTAAACCAACTCCTGCATTACCCCTGTTTGATTTCGTGTTGATAATTCGGTAGTCGCCTGACCAAAAATCCTGTTCTTCCTGCCAACGCAACGTACTTCACTTATACCAACTACATCTAACTTTAGCCTATCCATCTCCCTTTTCAGATTCTCTAACCTACCACAACGATTCAAACTTCTAACATTCCACGCTCCGACTCGCAGAATGTCAGTATCCATCTTCCTGATGATCGCCCCCTCTCGTGTAGTCCCCACCCGGAGATCCGAATGGGGGACTAGTTTACCTCCGGAATATTTTACCCGGGAGGAAGCCATCATCAGTACATCATTCATACAGAGAGAGCTGCATGTCCTCGGGAGGTGGTTACGGCTGTAGTTTCCCGTTGCTTTCAGCCGTGTAGCAGTATCAACACAGCTAAGCCATGTTGAGTATTATTACAAGGCCGTATCAGTCAATCATCTAGACTGCCGCCCTTGCAACTACCGAAAGGCTGCTACCTCCCTTTCGATGAACCATTCGTTAGTCTGGTCTCTCAACAGATACCCATCCGATATGGTTGCACCTGCGGATCGGCTATCTGCATCATTGGGACACGCAAGCCTCCCCACCGCGGCAAGGTCACATGGTTCGCAGAGGAGGTTTACGGTATCAAAAGCTTTTTGTATGTCTATGAACATACAATCTTTATATAATCTTTATATATAACAAATTCCAACTTGAACGGTCTTCCACCTTTCCACCACTTTAAGATCTTACGATTTTTCTTAGATTAAAATAACAATAATTTATTTTAAAATTAATTGGTACATGTTTCATTTTTCATAGAAAACATCTTCAGCTGTGATCTTGATTGACAGTTATAATGTGCACAAAAACACAGGTTACATAAGTAAAATAATTAACCACTCATATTAAAAACAAATTGTCCTTGACAAGATAAAAGGTCTAAATGCCTAGAGTCTTCGGCTTTATCTTCATTGTCACTATATGACATCTCTTGATGTAAAAGATATGTTATTCATGAAATACCACTTGGAATCTTTAATTTTCTTGATTAACATGAACAGTAGTGTACAACCATGCAAATTTTTGTAACATTCAGCACTTAATGTGAATGGAAAGGGTGAATTTTCTTGTTAGATGAAATGGATTGATTGTGTTTGAGATGGAAAGGAGCTCCCTATGATATTGTTGTGCCCAAATCTGGAAAGGAGACAAAATTTTTGAAGCTCGATAACGAAAGTGATCTGGTTGTCGTGTTTAATGATATCTGATGTTTATTCACCACTTGACACCCCTCACAGCTGACTCACACCGGGCCTCCTGCTGCGCTCAGAGCTGCTTTCCTCCTAGTGTTGTATCTGTGTGTGCTCGCAAGGTCTGCATGTTTGGTGGAGGGAGGAGAAACAACAGCTGCAGAAGGTGGAGGGGAAAATTCTTCCTTTTGTTGCCTATTTTGTTATTGATGCCGAGTGTATCATCACTTGTGATTACTTGTAATAATCTTTATCTAAGGCATCCTGCATCCGAGTTTAAATATAAATTGTTGCATTCAAAGTATTTCTATTGTTTAGAAAGCCATACTGATAGTTATAAAATAATTCATTATGATTTAAATATTGTATAATTCTGTTTTTAATAATTTTTTCAAGAATTTTAGAAATGTTTCTCAATGTTGGATTTGGCAAATTTTTCACCTAACAGCTTCACATCTGTCTTTTTATTTTCTACAGTTACATTCTCATATTTTGATAACACATTTACAATTATTTCCATCTAGTGAGGTTATTGTCCCTAACACACTTTCTTCCGCCAACTGCCAATTGGCTGCCAAGATTAGTTTTGTCTGCTTCAGTACCATATCAGGGCACCCAGAAGATCTATTTCCAATGGGACCTCTTATTCCACACAAATAAGAGGATATATACAGTTGACAAATAAATAACATTCTGCTAGTCACTGTTCAGAAGACTGAAAAACTAGCTAATGCTAACCACTGATTACTTATTATTATTATCATCATCATCATCATCATCCTCATATAATAGTTCATCTTTCTAAATATTTTGAATCCCAAGAATTAATTAGAAATAGATGGAAATAGTAATCTTGCTACTTTTTCTGAAAGAACCATCTCTTCCTCCTATAGTGCAGGCCTGAGAGGAGATTACCTTACTTGCCCCACCCTCTTTGACATGCCTGACTTACAATAATATCACATTCTCGTCTTCTTCCCTATATACAACAATTCTAATTCATTCAAGATGACGACTGAGAAAATTTAAGTACAGCATCCACGTTCCCATTCTCAACCTCTTCTATCAGCTTTTTATTCGACTCCATTCGGTCCCGTACTTTATTGAGGCGGTCCAAGTTATCTTGTTCTTCTTGGCGCCATGTTCTCAGATCTGCGAGTACAATATCCAAGTATATTGATAGAGCTTTCAACTTCTTACTTTTCTCAACAGAAATGTGTACATCACGCTGCTCCTGGAACATGAAGAAAATATATTATTCCTGACTGAATTTAGTGCATTGGTGTGTATTGTTTTAACAGGAAGTACAGCTAGTCAACCATCCCATATAAATGCTAATCAGAGGGGAAGGAGGCAGGGGAAGAAGAAAAAGAAAAGAAAAGTTCCAACCATCTGAAGAATGAAGGGATGGACCCACAATGGGCATTAAACTTAAAAATTTCCAAAGGGCTTGTAAAACTAATACTGTTGGGTTTCGAAAGGTGGTGTGGTGGTGGTGGTGGTGGAGATAATATTTTCAAGAGGAAATACAACTGGGCAACCATCCACAATTAACACTATTCAGAAGAGAAAATGTACAATGTACAACAAAATATGTGAAGCAAAGCGACAAAGGCCTCACTCTTTGCAGACGACATAGTAATATGGGGAGAACTTGAAATGGAAGTACAAGAACAAGTTACTGTTTGGAATTGGGAAATACAAGAATATGGAATGAAGAGTAAGGCCCCATTCACAATGCAAACGTAACCATAAACTTAACGACGTAACGTAACCGTAAAATTAACGTAAAATTTGTGGTATTCACAATGGAGGAACGTAACATTAACGTAAAGAGTACACAGCAGCCAATCAAAACACTGCCATGTTATTTAGCACGGAAGTCGGGTTTCGGACTATCTCGCAGTTTTATATTTCAATACCTCGATGGAATCAAACAACGTGGTAGCGGAATTCATATTACTCCAAACGTCTGTTGCTTTGCTCCTGGGAAAAGACGAAAAGGTGATCTAAACAACGATGCAGAAAATGGGTTCATCCCTTGAATCAAAGAAGGTTACCTCAATGCAATTTTGGTAATCTACTGTAAGAAATGACCCTCATCAGTTCGTTTTGGACATGTGGATGAAACCTGAACTGTTTGCCTTTCTTACGATTTACTTCCCCTTTTCTAATAAAAAGGATTGTAAGGTCTCCTTTACCAACATCTACGAGTATGCCCCTATCTATCACACCCCGATGAGATGTTTGGATCTGTTTGTTTACATGATATCGTTTTCGTAAACTAGTAGTCTGTATAATGTTAAAAAATATACAAGGACACTGTTTTATTTATGACAGGGTTTGTCTCTCGTCCGTTTGCCAGCACTGCGAGCTTGTCTCCCGCCATTTACCGTCAGATTTCATTGCTACAGGATATTTATTTCCACCTATAATTTTTTGGTACAACGTCTTTGTAATTCTTTCTCCAAAGATTGTTTTGAAAGAGAATTACAAGTGTTTCGTCGAAAGTAGTCATTATATCATGCACAAAATACAATGTTTACCTCTGTTCTGATTGGCTGGTTCTTAAAGTTAACGTAAAATTAACCGTAAGAGCTTGGAGTTTGCAATCCCTTAATTTTACGGACTCGCAGTTAAGTTTACGTCGGCGCATTGTGAATGGTTCCATTAGATAAGATGGCCGCTAACTTCTGAGTTAACGTTAATTTTAAGTTTACGTTACGTTACCTTTGCATTGTGAATGAGGCTTAAGACAGTAGATAAGGAGAGGTAATAGAGAAGGAAGAGGTAATACTGAAGTCAACAGAAGACAATTAGAAGCTGTGAAAAGCTTTGCTTTAAATATTTGAGGAGCATACTTGCAGAAGATGGGAAAATAAATTAGGAAATTCATCTGGGAGCTAGTGGGTTCGAACCCCCACTGCTGGCAGCCCTGAAGATGGTTTTCCATGGTTTCCCATTTTCACACCAGGCAAATGCTGGAGCTGTACCTTAATTAAGGCCATGGCCACTTGCTTCCCACTCCTAGGCTTTTCCTATCCCATTGTTGCCATAAGACCTATCTGTGTCGGTGCAACGTAAAGCAAACAAAAAACAAATGAAGAAATAGGATAAAGAATCCAACAAGCCAATGGGTTTTACCAATGTGTGTGGGAGTTATAGTGTGGAACCAGGACGTCCCAGAGAAATGCAAGAATAATATGTGCTCAGTGTATTACACACCAATTCTGATACACACGGCAGGCACATGGACAACAAAAAAAAAATGTGATGAAAGCAGAATCCAAGCAGCTGAGATCAAATTAGAGGAATAATTGGGAAGACATGAAGGGATAAAATCAGAAACATAGAAGTCAGAGAGAGCATTGGATTCCCTAAACTGCAAGACAAGACAGAGACCAGTAAGCTGAAATAGTATGGACACATGATGAGAATGGATGAGGATAGAGTTTCAGAGTGAGTATTTATGCAGAAAATAATAGGAGGAAGACAATGGGAAAGGCCCAGAAAGTGGTAGACGGATATGGTGAAGAAGAGTGTAGAGAAGTGAGGAGTAAAAGTAGAAGAAATATTGGAGGAAGGAAGGGAGTGGTGAAGAGATAGAAAACAGTGGAGGTCCTTGATTCACAACCCGACCCAGAAGACTGGAAACACAAATAAAAAAGAAAATAAGAAGAGAAAATTGAAGAAGTTTTGATTCTTAGCAGAATGAAAGTATCGGCTAAAGAAAGGGGGAGCTGTGAAATTTAAAGACTTCCTAGGTCTTGCAAGATTAACACTGCCAGCAATGGAAGAGAACAAGAGCTGACCAAGGAAGGTCAGATAGAAAAGATAAAAGTAAATGGAAGTAGTGACAGATTTTACTGGATGACCTCTGGTCAGCAACCCATGCTCTCAATTTGACAGCCCCTGAGATCCACCAGTGATAGATATTACAGCTTTGGTGGAATAATAATTGATTGAAATAATGACTCACCTGAGAGCATTTGATCTGAAGAGTTTCCACTTGGTTCATGAATGCACCTAGTTGTTCAATCAAAGCAAATCCATCCTTAATTCTGTACTTGTGGTAGTATTCTTGGTTAGCAAATTCTTTCTTGACATAGTAAAAATCATCAAGAGCAGAGGGTACCTTGAAAACAAAAATGAACAACTTGTGTTATGTAAACATTTACCTGAACAACAACATCACCATCAACGACAACAACAACGTTTGTTTCTCTTATTCACTAACCATGGTATGCACTTAAACAGTAAAGGTAAAGAAAAATTGGCTATAGAAATTATATTTGTCTTGAAGAATTCCCCTCTTAATTATTACAGGGTCAGATGAAGCTTCACCTATCTCATTCTCTGAGTTCTATTTTCTAGAAATATAGCTACCCATTCTACCACTGTAAACTATGTGTTGGCCCAAATGCAGTGGCGGCCCGTGGCCAAATTATCCGGCGGGGCACAACTTATAAAATAATATGGACAGTCAAGTAGATATTTAAGGTATCGGTTGCAAAATATAACAATAATGCGCATGTGAATAAATACACTAACAACTGACTTGTAAATCAGCTTATTCCGTTTACAGTTGGTGCCAGTTAGATATTAACACCAAGGAAAAAGACAGTGAAAGGTGGGGTCAAAGGAAACGAACCCGTGACCTCTCCATTTCCGGTCAAGTGTTATTTCACTGAGCTAAATGGCAGGGGATAAGTTGATCCACATTTCGTTTATAACCTGTTCCCCTACAAGTCAAGTAATAATGAATATACTAACCTTCTCATTTTTAGATGAAGTCTATTCTTCGATCCTTTGCTTGAGCAAATATTTCGATAACTCGCTGGTTGAAGTCGGGAATCGAACGTAGGCTACTATTTTACTTTCAATTGAAAGCATCTCCAGGGCCGTTAGTCTGTCTTGGCTCATCGTATTCCTCAAGAAGGTCTTTATTCGATTTAGAGTAGAGAAAAACTTTTTACTTTCCACTGTCGACATCGGGTTTGTAACAATGATGCTCAGTAACCTAACGCATTCATTGAAAGTGTCTTGCATATTGTTGCGCAGGAAAAGTTGCAAAAGCGCCGCAGCACCATCTGCCGCACGCACGTCTACCCTGGAATATAACACTTCAAGTTCGGTCCTGAGCCTGGCTTTGTTCACTTTCGGGTACTTGTTTACGGTTGACGCGGAATTTTTTCCGGAAAGAGAGTACAAAATTCTCCAAAACTTGATACCCGAATAAGGTTGGCAGCTGCTAAATGGCCTATTAGAAACACGGTAACCTCATTTAAGATAACTTATTTTAATAATGAAAACATCTGAAAGCAACTAAATCCCTGCATGAGCGATATGAACACATTTTTAAATAAACAAGACTAAAATATTATTGGATTTACTGTAGTTACAGAATTGGTGAATTGACTACACTGATGTTTGTAAAGCGCGGATATTTCTTGTGATCTGTTATTTGCTCTATGCGCATGCGCTGCAGAAGGCCTCAAGGATCTGAGTGCCCAACCAGAAGTACTCCCCGTCGCCCGCTCACCCACACAAGCCCACAGCTGTCATGGACTTTCACCATCTTCAAATACTGTGTTCTAATGCGCAGGCGCGTCGTTTGGGCACAAGACGGTCTAGTGCCCAGAGCTGCACATTTCGCCTGCCACTCGCTTCGCAAGACTCCTGCAGTCATTATTGTCGCACTGACAGCAACAGCTTGTCTCTTTAAATACGAGTACAAAAGGTATCCTCTCTTCGTGCTTAAAGACATGGTTGTTTTAAATACCCACCAAAATCCGTAATCCAGTTAAGAATATAACATTTTGTCGTGATAATATGTGTAGAAATAATTCTGTTGTTCGGCTGTAGCCCAACTAAATTATAAATTATTTCCTGAAATTCTGAGTGCTAAAACTTGACAGGGCACGTGCCCCTGTGCCCCTAAGGGCCCACCGCCACTGCCCAAATGTAAGACGACGTTGAAGTGTACTAAAATAAACTGTAGTCATCTTATGTGTGTGGCCTGACATTTAAAGACTCAATTTTGTGTCAATCCCCTACTGTACTGGCTTGTAGGGCAGAAAACACCACATGCATCGCAGCTGAGCTCGAGGTCATGAATAAACTGAAATGTCTCTAGCTTAGACGAAATTTTCCAGTTTGTGGCATATGATCTACCATTACCTGGGTGGCGTCTTTATGTTAATGTGACCGAGCTCGATAGCTGCAGTCGCTTAAGTGCGGCCAGTATCCAGTATTCAGGAGATAGTAGGTTCAAACCCCACTGTCGGCAGCCCTGAAAATGGTTTTCCGTGGTTTCCCATTTTCACACCAGGCAAATGCTGGGGCTGTACCTTAATTAAGGCCACGGCTGCTTCCTTCCCATTCCTAGCCCTTCCCTACCCCTTGGTCGCCATAAGACCTATCTGTGTCGGTGCGACGTAAAGCAACTAGCAAAAAAAAAAAAAAAAAAAAAAAATGTTAATGTGTTCAGTTTTTAACACTATTCCAGTCATGGTGGATCATGTGAAAAGGAGAGTGCATCTTATTTGTCACTTCAGTTAAATAAAAGAGAGAAAGGTTATGATAAAAATTTAAAATTGCGGGGTTTACACTAGGCAGATCACTAATAAAGGAGACTGCCAAAAGTTTGATGTTTCCGAGTGCAAGATATGATGTTGGTGGAAAGACAAAGAAAAGTTAAGAATGCTGGCTCATAAAGAGAAGCATTCAGAGGTTCATGCAGGAGAAATAAAACCGGGGTTATTGCAAATTAATAAAATGAATATGGCACAAGATTTAAAAGTTTCGGTAATTGAATTTAATGATATAGATGTCGATTTCCATAGGCAATCTGAAATATTTGTCTCAAATGAGTAAATTTATAATACCAATATAGTTGGTCCATTATTAGACATTATAAATTTTCCGGCTAACTCATTCCTGGTTGCCAGTATTTCGTCCCAGTGTGCTAAGTTGGGCTCAACAGTTGGGAAATAGCAACCTACCAAGACACATGGCTAGTGCATACCATGGAGGCCACTGCATAGGCTACTTGGAGCCATCGGCAGTGCCAATGCACTATGAGAGACTTTGTCCAATAATGGACCAAATATATTGGTATCATAAATTTATTCATTTGGGACAAATATTTCAGGTTACCTACGGGAATCAACATCTATATCAACTGAATGCCAGGCAGGCATCAATTTTTGAAAATGTAAATTAAGATTTACTTTAATATTAGTTATAGCACCTGCAGTTTGAAAAAAACAACCTGTTTTTGGCATTTCAGGCTGATAAGAAAATCTGAAACTTTAAAAGACTTGATTTCCCTCTCTCCAAAGATAAAAGAAAGAGCTTTGCCACTATTAAGAGAAGAAGGCATTTCATCATTTAAGAGTTTAAAAATTGATATCAATGTCTACTAACCGAAGAGCTGCTTCCCATTGTGTAATGAGATTATCTGCCAGATGTTAGCAGTTACCTAGAACAAAAACAGGCAAAAAAATGTAGAAACATAGTTCTGATTATACTGTAAAATGCTGCAACTATGTCAAGACACAAGTAGGTCATATAAAACAAAATGGTTTGAAACTGAAACCAGATGGCAAGAAATGAACTGACTCTTGATGATTTTGTGTGGCTGTTGCTTGCCTGATGATGTCCTTGTAGGCAGCACCCCAACCCCGCTCCTGAAGTGGGTGCCTGTGCTGGTGGTGGTTACTGTTTTACGAGAAAGTACAACCTGGCAACCATCCTATATTAATACTGATCAGAAGGAAAAAGGAAGAGGTAAATCCTTTGAAGTAAACAGCAAAAGTAAGGGGAAAAACTGCCAATTTCTCCTCAGCATCACCTTACTACCCAATTATTGAGTTTCAACTGGCAGTACTAATGTGGAAATTCATGATTGTGGGAATGCTGGAATTCTGATAGATGCACTTCCACAGACTCAACTAATGAAAGGATGAATTTGACATTCATCAATCTACTATTTTATCCAATGTGAATGTCATTAGAAGTAATTTTAATTTTAATAATTTATACCTATAGTGATGTCAAGCCCGCCTGGTGGCCATGATCGTTAAGGCGCTGAAGTCTAAAACGGTCTAACACCGAGGTTAGCCGGTTCGAGTCCCGTTGGTCGAAAAAATTTTCACCATCAGAATGTTGGCCGGCAGGGTAGGGGAGGTGGTGGTATACAATTTCTAATCACTAGATTGCGTGCCAAAAGCCTGGATTAAATTCCAAACCTCTCCGCAGTGCTCATATGGAGTGAGGGCATATGACGCTGTTGATGGTGATTCGTCCGTCGGATGGGGACGTTAAGCGTTGAGCAGACCCCTTGGTGCTATTCGACAGGAGTAGGCTATGTGCCGGCACCGGGTTTCACCCTCTCCCTACTATCATATATCACGTCATTCATTTCATCTCTCATTAACTCCTCTGATGAGGTTGACGTCAGGAAGGGCATCCGGTCATAAAAAACCGCCACGACAAATTCATCTCACCTCATACCCGACCCCGTAGGGAAACGGGACAAGGGTTGGACAAACAACATACCTATAGTGATGTCACCAACAAAAATATTACTTTTTAAGACACATCAAACATCACAACACAACTCATGAGCACATCAACCAATTTTCAATATGATTTATAAGTTTTGTCATTGTTTTATGTATACATACAGTCTAATGCTTTGACAAGTTTTTAGTTGTAAGTTGCTGAAGATGATCATTGTATGATTGAAACTAGTCCCACAATGTGATATATATATACACGTATGTATGTTCAGTCTTCAGCCCTGAGGTTGGTTGGATACTTAAAAAGCTCTGCCATCAGCTGTCATAGATGGCCTAGGCATCACTGAAGAGGAGTACTAGGGAAATGACGAGTGAGATAGATTCCCATTGCTTTCCTCACTGAGCCAGAAGTTGCTATTACATATCAGTCTGCAAAGCCCACTTAAATGCATGCATCAACTGACCCTATGACCAACAATTTTCACACCATTCATAGCATGGACTGGCTGCATAAGGAATGGCATTACTAGCATCGCTCATACCTCAGTCACTTTCATATTGTCAAAGCCAAGGATAAGACCGAGTCAGGGCAGTGAAAGTAACGAAATTGCTCTAGCCTATAACAGAAGACATAGTGCATTGTGGTCCCGCCAGCAAAGGCATATATATATAGTCACATACTGATTAGGTGGAAACCTTATGTCTATCTATTGTAATTCTCACAGATTGTTAGAAAACACAAAGGGAGTTACACTGTTTAATTCCAGTTGTCATTTCCCCAAAATTAACATATTTTGACACAGGTACTTCCTGCACCAAGCCACAGATATATAACAAACGGAAGTACAACAACTAAGTACACGAACGAACATCAAAACATGAGAAATGAAGGAGAATAGGAACATTCAAACATATCCAAGCTAATAAAAACATTTTCAATCAATGAAATTAAATTATGGTTTCTCTCTGGAAACTTAATGTTTGGAATAATGAAAAGTACTTGCACATTAACACAAATCAACTTCTTACCACATCATAGTGATTCCCCAGATGATGTGATAGTGTTAGCTAGCCTAGTGTTATCATTTTCTTACTGATAAGTAAATAGAGATAATATTCTTTAAAAATTATCCCATTTCTTATCACCAAGTGCTAGAAAGAAAAGATAAAGAACTCCATACTTTTAGATAGGAACACTGGAAACAGTGCAGTAACAAGGCCTAGAATGTTGTGATTCCCCTCTCAGCAATCACTGGATCTCTTCATTAACTCTGTAGAAATGTGCATGGAGATCACTGTTTTGAGAGGAAGTATGCTACAAATGGAACCATCCTCTGTTAACACTGATCTAAGGAAAAAAAGGGAAGAGGGCTGACCATTCAGGGACTGAAAGTATCGGCAAAACAAAGACAAGGGCCATAAAGGGCATGAAAATGGAAGACTCCTTATGCCCCATGAACCTAATACCATCAGAGTTGGAAGAGAACAAGAGTTGACCAAGTGAGTGCTCATAGGAATGATGGAGGTGAGGAGTCTGACAGAAGTAAGTGGAAATAATTATCATCATCCTTTCCCCTTATCCAGCTCCTGCCGAGTTGGGGCATTTATAACACTTCTCCACCTTCCTCTCTCCTTCTGTTACTCCTCTTCCATCATTTTGTCCCAGTCCAGGTTTCTTCTCCTTGTACTACTCTTTACTGAATTGATCCACCTTGTTCCAGGTCTCCTTCTCACTCTCTTTCCCTCAAACTTAACTTAATCATCTGTTTTGATATTCTTTCCTCCTTGTAACGTGCTCCCTAAAATCGCAAGAAAAAAATTCTTTCCCTGCTCAACACTCTTGTGCAACCGCCATCTTCCCAGCTTCTCTGACAGGTCACTAGTGACGTCATCAACTTTCTTGAAGCTGCTCCATGCTTCAACTGTTCGAGGACATTCCATCTGTCCTCCCATAAATATGCCAATTGTTTCCCTCTCAAGTCAGTCCAGCTTTGATAGTGGTCTGGTGTGGAGGGCCTTCGGCAGACGTGCGTGTCTTGAGCATGTTCTTTGTAATTCCGACCTACTGGAATTGTGCATCGTGTGATGCTGAGTGAGCCAAGTGTTATGTTTATTTGAAGTATTGAACATTGGGAGCTTGTCTCCCATTTTGTGATGCTGAGTGAGCCAATTGTTATGTTTATTTGAAGTATTGAACATTGGGAGCTTATCTCCTGTTTTGCCCTTCAGGCTTTAACAAGAACTCTTTTTCCTTTCTTTATCTAATAATACGTTCATTCTTCTATAGTGAGAAAATCTTCAATCATTTAAAAATTATATCTGTGGAAGACATAGTATAAAAACATGTGGACAAGGACTTGTTTTCTATATTACTATACCAAATCCTAAACATTGAACTGTGTTCCATTGCTTCTCTTTTGCTTTAATTCAATAAATACTGATGCAGGATCGACCTCCTTCCCCGCACTTGCCCTCTCCCTGTTCCCTACTTGTTGTTTTTAGGTAATTCTTTTTTATGTGCATCTCCGCTGGTAGGAAATGCTTTAATTAACATGCTTGCATTTTATTCAGTTGTAATTCTCTGTAGCTGATTTGATCAGTTGTGTAACCTCCTTTATAAGCATCAATTTCTTTCTTTGATAAATGTTGTTCTTTTGATTTCAATGCTATTGATTTTGTTACTGCCTGTTGTCTTTTAAATACATGTTATCTTTTGTCATTGAGATTCTTGTGTATTTCCTCATTTCCTTTACATTGACACATTTCTGTACCTACCACGCACTCCTCTGGGTTCACAGAGAATTACAATAATTGAAAATCTTCCACCTGGGTTTCCAGCACTTTCCTGATACTCTGCTGTTTAATACTGGTTTGGCTCTTTGAATGACAGAGCATGGCACGGTCATGGGTCTTCGACTTGCGTGTTTGAAAATACAATCTCAGATGATCTTCTGAAGTTAATTTTACTTCCATCCTCCATCCTCTTTACATGTCAAAGCCATCTTTTTTCTGCTTCTATCAATTCTTTCATTTAAACTTTCCATTCTGACCTCCTTTCACACATCTTTGTTTCTCAATCTGTCTTTCCTTGTCTTTCACATCATACTTCTTAGGTATTTCATTTCATTGGTTTGAATTTTACTCTCCTCCTTACTTGTCACTGTCCACATAAGTCAATATGGGTACATGATATATTTTGTTCATTATCTCTTTACACTTCCTTGGTACTTTCTTATTCCAGACAAGGTTTCTTATTCTTGGTAGAATGCACTGTCCTGTTGCACCCTCTCACTAATCTCCATGTCTAACTTTGTATTCTGCATTAATTCACTCCCTAGGTATTGAAACTGTCAACAATTTCAAGGCTTTGACCACCAATTTTCACTGTGTCTTTCCCTTGTCTTTTTCGTCTTGAAATCACTGTATATCACTTACTTTTCTCTGTGCCGATTTTCATACCATACTTTTCAATTTTCTCATTCAGTGCAACAGGTTGATCTGGCACTTCCTTTCTGTTTGTTCCCCAGACCACAACATCATCTGCAAATAGTAATAATTTCATCTCCTTATTCTCACACGCTTCCTTTGTCTCCTTTACAATTTAGTCTATAACCATTAGAAATAAAAAAATTAAAAGGCAACAGCACACTCCCCTGTCTTAATCCAGTTTCATTTCTAACCCATTCTGTCTTTCCAGACAGAGTCTATATGCTGCTGTCACAGTTGCTTGCACCATTTCTACAGTTGGTGTAACCAGTCTCTCTTTGACAACAGTTTCCGACACATTCTCCCTGGGAACACTATCACGTGCCTTTATCAGATCTATGAATGTCATGTTATCCATCCTGTTGCTCTCTACGGCACTGAGTGTTGGCCAGCTACAAAGGAGGTAGAACGTTGTCTAAGCATCATGGAGATGAAGATGCTTACGTGGACAGCTGGAATCACTAGACTGGATCATATTTCAAACGACGATGTTAGGAAACGTTTTGGCGTTGCACCGATCCAGAAGAAAATGCAGGAAAACTGCCTGCGCTGGTTTGGACATGTGTTGTGTGCAAAAGACAATATATTGGCAAAGTCAGCGTATACATTGGAAGTCACTGGAAAGAGGCCCAAGAGACGACCAAGACAGCGATGGACTGATACAGTGCACAACGACCTGAAAACTGTAAGACTACAACCAGATATGATTTGAGACAGAATTAAATGGAGACAATGAATCCACACAGCGGACCCTGCCACCAGGTGGGACAAACGCTAAAGAAGAAGAAGAATAAGAACAAGAAAAAGATGAATGCCATGACCAGATCCTTCCTGTATTCCCAACTCTTTTCCATTAATTGCCTCAGGCTGAAGATTGGGTCCACTGTAGATCTACTTCTAAAGACATACTGTTCATCCTGTAACTCTCCTTCTACATTTCATCTCATTCTCCTCTCTGGTATTCTTTCCACTATTCTTACCACTTGTGGTAGCTCAGATAGAATAGATGAAGGTGAGGAGTCTGACACGAGTAAGTGGAAGTAAAACCAGACTCAGCTCCCTCCCAGATTGAGAGACTCTGGTTCCCCTTTTAGTCACAAAGACTGACCCGTCAACGGCAGCTATACAACTATACAAACAAGCTCCAGGATGCCTTGGTTTGACAAGCGACTGCTGCTCAGCCCAAAGGCCTGCAGATTGTGAGGTGAAACGAGGCAGGGGATACTGTGGGTGTATTCTACCACCCCCACCCACTGGAGGTAGAAAACCATGTGGTTGTAAGCAAATTTTGATCAGGAAGATGAGAAGAAAACTTAAGGCATTAGTTCCTAATTAGCGTCGAACTCTAAGATCTTTTGCTACCATGTTTTTCCTTCATTCCCACCTGCTCCCTTCACAAAGCTGCAGGTTGTTCTTATTGGGTCTTCTTGGATTTTTCTCTCTCTTCATCTGGTAGTCCTAGGGTGGAGTTTCTGATTCTACCCAGTGCCTCACATTCGAAAAGTATGTGTTCAGCTGATTCCTCTGCTTCATTGCATTTCCTACATATGTTGTCTCTTATTACTCCAATTCTATGTAGGTGTTTTTTCAGATGGCAGTGTCCTGTCAACAGTCCTACTACCCATCTTATATTTTCTCTGCTGAGTTTCAACAGTTCTTTACCATGCTTCTTGTTTGGTCCTTTTATCAGTTCCTTTGCAAGCCTGCATCCTGGAGTATTTTTCCAGTTCTCTATTTGTTTCTTTTGTTCCCATTTTCCTATGTAGTGTCGGGCTTGTCCGTGGATCCTGCATACAGGTTCTCAGCCTACAAAATACATTTCTGCCCCTTTTCTGGCCAGTTTATCTACCTTTTCATTTGCTTCTATATCTGCATACCCTGGTACCCATATTATTTTGACAATGTTGTACTTTGAGAGCTTCAGGAGAAGTGAATAGCAATACCAGACTATTCTGGATATTATCTGGACTGCTTCTAGTGCCTTAATGGCTGCTTGGCTGTCCGTAAAAATGAAAATGTTCTAATTCATATAGTTCATTTTCAGATTTTTTTCAAAACATGTTGTGATAGCTATCACTTCAGCTTGAAAGACTGTAGTATGGTTGCTCAGGCTCATCTGGATTGATCTCTCAGGTCTTCCCCCATTGATCCCTCCTCCTGTGCCATCCACAGTCTTTGAGCCATCAGTCCATCACACTATATCTTCTTTTTCAGTATTTCATTTGTTGATATCCCAGGCTTATTTTTTTTATTATCTGGGTCTCAAATGGTTTTTCAAAGTTATACTTTGGTATCATATGATCAGAAGACATGTGTAGAACTTCCTCTGTTATTACTCTGTTAATTTTACAGTGTCCTAGATTGGGTCTTTGTGCATTCCAACACTCTGATTGTGCCAATCTATATGAACTCATTCTAGCCTGTCCTTTCATGAAATTGCATAGTGATTGGAGGTCTAGTAAAGTATTCAAAGCTTCTGTTGGCGAAGTTCTCATAGCCCCAGTTATGGCTATGCATGCCATTCTCTGTAGGCTATCCAATCTACCGCTGACTTTTCTTTGACTTACTTTCTGCCACCAGATGATTGCAGCATAGGCCATCAACGGTCTAATGATCATTGTGTATATCCACATTACCATTGATGGTCTTAGGCCCCATGTCTTCCCGACGGCTCTTTTACATGCATACAGCAAGTTCTTTCTATATGTGGATTCCAGGTTAGATTTTTATTTAACACTACACCTAGGTGCAGTGCCTGTTCTTCCATATATATGTCTTGTCCAAATAGCTTCAATGATCTCTTTCCCTCTAATTTTCTCCTTGTAAAAGGGACCAGAGTTATCTTGTTCAGGTTGACTGATAGTTGTTCTTCTCGACACCAGTTCTCCACAAAGTTAAGTGATCTTTGCATGAAGTCCTGGATAACACTCATTACCTTACCTTGTACCACAATCACTAGGTCATCTGCGTATCCTTGTGTATAAAAACCCTGTTCGTTGAGCATAGCTATGATTTTGTTCACCACGAAGTTCCACAGCAGAGGTGAAAGAACTCCTCCCTGAGCACATCCTCGGGTGGCCCTAACCATCAGCATTTCTTCAAACAGGGTTGCTAACAATAACATTAAACTGACTTACTATTGTTGTTAGTTGAGATATGCTTTTTCTCTTCAGCCATCTCTCAATCCCGTTAGATGACATTATTGCTGTAATTACAAAGACTGATCTGTCACGACAGGTATACAACAACTAACAAACCAAACAAGCTCCAGGATGCCTTGGTTTAACAAGCAACTGCTGCTCAGCCCAAAGGCCTGCAGATTGTGAGGTGAAGCGAGGTCAGTGCGACGAATCCTCTTGACCTTTTATCTTGTATTTGGCTTCTTGAACTGGACCTGCTATCTCTCCATCACATAGCTCCTCAACTGCTCTCATGTAGGCTGAGTGAACCTCGAACCAGCATTCAGAAGTGGTGGTGGTGATTATTGTTTTAAGAGCAAATACAACTAGGCAACCATCCTCCATATAACACTAATCACAGAGAAAAAATGGAAGGGATCCCACACTTCGGAAAATGAAGGTCTCGGCCAAAGAAAGACAAGGGCCACGAAGAACATGAAATGAAAGACTCCCTAGGCCTCGAGTGCTCTAATACCATCGGGGTCAGAACAGAACAAGGGTTGATCAATGGAGGTCGGATATGACAGTGAGGAGCCTGCCACAAGTAAGTGGAAGCAATGCCAGGACTCAGCTGAGGGCCCCATGGCCACCAACCCACGCTCCCAAGTTGAGAGCCCCTGGGGAACCAACATTGAGAACCAGGCAAAAAATCCCTAAACTGGCCATAAATCGAACCTGGGTCCTACAAGGGGTAGTGAGGTGTCGATTAATATTGTAAGAGGAACTACAACTAGGCAACAATCCTCCCTTAACACTAATCAGAGGAAAAACAAAATGAAGGTATTGGCAAAAGGAAGGGACAGGCCATGAAGAGCATTGAAATGAAAGACCCCTAGGCCTTGCAAACCTAATACCATCAGAGTTGTAAGTGTAAGCAAGTTGACCAAAGGAATTTTTTATAATAATAATTTTATTTGCTTTACGTCCCACTAACTACTTTTATGGTTTTCAGAGACACCCAGGAGCCAGAATTTAGTACCGCAGGAGTTCTTTTACGTGCAGGTAAATCTACCAACATGAGGCTGACGTATTTAAGCGCCTTCAAATACCACCAGACTGAGCCAGGAATGAACCTGCCAAGTTGGCCAAGTTGAGGTCAGAAGGCCAGTGCCTCAACCATCTGAGCCACTCAGACCGGCAAAGGAATTTTAAAGGAAATTATGAAAGTGAAGAAGTTGAGACAGTTAAATGGAAGCAACACCACACTCTACAAGGGCTCCTGTAAACCCCTGGGATTCACCCTTTTAGTCGCCACACATGATAGGTGGGAGATACTTTGGATGCATTCTACTGCCAACACTTACTTGGGATTATAAATAGAATCAATCATAAATCAGTCAATGAATCAATGTCCGGCTCCTTGGCTGAATGGTCAGCACAGTGCTCTTCGGTTCAGAGGGCCCCGGGTTCGATTCCCGGCCGGGTCGGAGATTTTAACCTTAAATGGTCAATTCCCTTTGCTTGGGGACTGGGTGTTTGTGCTGTCCCCAACATCCCTGCAACTCACACACCACACATAACACTATCCTTCACCACAATAATACGCAGTTGCCTACACATGGCAGATGTCGCCCACCCTCATCGGAGGGTCTGAAAGAAAATGATTAATGAATCAGTCACCAGTGATCTGCATTTAAGGCTGTCGCTCAGGTGCCAGATTCCCTATCAGTTGTTTATGTAGTCTTTTCATAATTATTTAAAGACGTATCAAAAATCTCGCTTGGTAAATTATTCCTAACCCTTAAATTATTCCTAATCCTAATCCCTCTTCTTATAAACAAGTATTTGCCCCAAACTGTCCTCTTGAATTCCAACTTGATATTCATGTTATAATCCTTCCTACTTTAAGAAACTCCATTCCATCTTATTCATCTATTAATGTCATTCCACACCACCTCTCTACTGATAGTTCGGAACATACCAATCTTTAGTCCAGCAGCTCGCCTCCCTGCTCCCATACCAAAAGTCATGGGATCATATAAGTCCTCTTCTAGCTCAGTTGAGTACAGTAACTTCTTGTGGAGTGATTCTGACCAATGTCATTTGGATAGCTACCTAGAACTATCTACTACTTTCAGATTCAGGGTCTTGGGTGTGAATGGACCTCATATCGGGCGAACCAGATGACTACAGCAGTTGTTGACACTCTATGGAGCACCCCTTGAACCAGTTTTGGACAACTTGGGCCCGATGATACATTGCGTTATTTCTCTGGAATATCTGATCTTTGTAGGGGTCCGTGATGTCCATGAAGGGCTGCTCGTGGTCGCCAAACAGTTCAACATAGTAGTCACTAGTCAGCGACATGTTCAGGTGGATCAGTGGATCCAGCTCATGTCACTTGAACAAACCCCACAGCATGACGGAGCTACAGGAGTGTATTAAATGCGATACAGGCCCACCTGCCAAAATAAAAATTTGGATGCTCAAATAAAATGTAAAAACGTATAACTAATATAAATTTGATTTGCAAGTAGAAGTAATACATTGCCAGGTTATATAAACAAAGGGATTATTCATCATCTTTATTAAAAAATAATATTTAATAGGTTTTATTTGACAGCCTCCGTGGTTTAACGGCTGAGTGCTGAACTGCCAACCACGCACCACTTAGATGTTTGAGCAAAGCAAAGTCATCTCTGTACAGGCCATGAAGGCTCTTGGAGTGGCGGAAGGTAAAGGCTTCCACTATTCGTAACCTCGGCACTTGATGGGGTAGAGAGGTTACCTCTACGCCCCGTTGCCTTTGCCCCCAGGAATTAACTTGGTACTCATTTTTGGTGTAGAATGGATGAACCTCAGGGCCATGTGCACCTCTGGAAGTGGAAATCTTGTTTCTTATATTTTACGACTTCCTAACGGGGATTCGAACCCACATCCTTCCGGGTGAACCAAGCACGCCTTTACCGCCTTGGCCAGGCAGCCGCTAAGGGAATTGACCCAACGGTATGTGGTGTTCCCAAGCGGTCACCCATCCGAGTACTGATAACGCCCAATGTTACTTAACTGTGGTAATCGGACGAGAACCGGTGTATTCAACGTGGTATGGCCATTGGCTTAGATGTTTGAACTTAACTTTAAATGGTTTCATTTTTCAGTAACTACAGAATACTCTGGAACTGATATGAAAATCTCGCTTATAATAATTTATTTGATTACAAACTAACAAAAAAAATCAAGAAGTATTTAAATAAAGTTTGAAAAATATCAACCTCCCAACCAATAAGCCTAATTTATTATTAACTTTGTGCATAGAGAGCTCTTTCGAAACTCAGTTAACTGACTGCTACTTTGCCAACTTCTTCCTGGCATTATACATTTTTCTACAATAAATGTGTGACAAAAGTTAAATGTCCAGCAAAATTTGTGCATAATATGATCTCAGATGCACTACATGTCACCAAAGTATCATTTTCTAACTGAAATATGATATTTTGGTGTCAATTTTCATTGCTGTCATTATTTTTCAATAATTTGGTGCAGGTAATTTGTAAGGAGCGTGTCACGGTGTTGCGAGAGATAGCAAGGGCAAGTACTGTTTACAGCTGTACTGTGTTACACTCAGTACAATGAACTGCTGCTAGGTGCAACAAAGTAGCAATTCCTTAACTACATTAAAAAAAAAAAAAGTAGACTGATTCTACAAAACTGCCGTGCTAGACTGATTCTACAAAACTGCCCTGATCATTTCTGTGCAGAGTGACATTGGACTAGATACATATTATTTTTACTTATTTGCGAGGAGTCTGTGGGGCCCCTTAAAGGCCTGGGCCCATCTGCATTGCATATCCTGACATTACGCCCCTGTGAAGCTACCACCAGCCTGTATCGTGCTTTGTTGACAACTAGTGTCCAGGGCTTCATGGAGCTTACTCATATCTGGACCCTACCATCAGCTCAAAACAACTGGAACAGTGACTCTTTGGATCAATCTACATATTGCCAGTTCTCCACGATCCAATCGGCCGCGTCACATGCCCACATGCGATGCTGTGCCCAGTGTCATGAAGTTAACAAATGCACTCTCGTAGGTCTTCCCGCTCCCATATCCTACTGACATTAAAGAATGCTTCACTTTCCTGTTGGATATGCATCTGGTACCTCCTGCATTGCAAGTGGATGTGATTTGAACCATTGTGGCTTGTTTGTTGCCACGGACAGTTCTAACCATATGTCGCTAATTGCTATCAATAAACATCTGTGGTCGGCCAGTGTGCTGTTCAGTGGGTGTTTCTTATTTTATGTCGCACAGATCCACTTATCTAGGCTCCTTACTTTCCTCTATCCAATCCGATCTCCCTTGGTCAATTCTTCTTCTTTTTTCTGACCCCGATGGTATTAGATTTGCGAGGCCTAGGAAATCTATCAATTTTACGCCCTTTGTGGCCCTTCATTTTTCAAAGTGTCGGACCCCTTTCATTCCTTTCCCCTGATTAGTGTTAACAGAGGATGGTTGCCCTGTTACTGGTATACTTCCTCTTAAAACAATAATTACCACCACCTGTATAAGGTAATAAAGATCCAATGATACTGTCTTGCGGAACCGCCTTCTTAATCATGTCAGGATCAGATACCGGTAATGTTTCACCTTCTCCAAAGCCTGCCCAGTAGCAGTGATAGTTAACGCTCAAAGAGTCGCGCGGGGTGTTGACTACACCCCATGTTCATTTTTTAGGCTAAATCTTGCGATCAAGTTCATTTAGCTTGCTGTAATCTCTTATACCTCTCTAACTGACCTTGACCATGAAGTGGTGAGCGAGTACTTATAATTAGAATTGCTGTCACAGGTGTTAGCACTCTTTTTTCACATGTGGGGTGTCGTCATACCCCCGCGCAACTACTATCATAACATTTCTGGCTCAGTACTCAGTTACAAGTACAAGTATGAAGGATGAATTCTCCTGGAGAACTCATCCTTCATACTTGTACTTGAACTATCAATACGAACCATGAAGCTAATAGATTATAGTATCAGTACTCAGTTCTCGCTTGAGTGGTAAAAGTCTCATTTTCTGTGAAAATGTGTAGCTCTGAATGACAGGAGGCTAGAATAAACGAACTTTTAGAAGAAGATGAAAGTTGCGAGGAAGATTTTGATGAGTCAGATCCAGAAGAAAGCGACTAGTGTGAGGAACTTATCCAAGACAGTGATACAGAGGCCGATAGTAAAGAAGATAATGACGGACAGAGTGATAATGACTCAGTTCACCGTGAAGGAGGAAATCACTACTTGGGTAAAGATAAACAGGCCAAGTAGAAGAAAGATCCCCCTCCAAGGAACATTAGGACGTGTCAACAAAACATAGTATTACATCTCCCTGGTATCAATGCCTGTGCTAAAAGTGCTAAGTCAGTGTTCGAGTGTTTTTCGCTATTTGTGGATGATGTAATGATCAGAACTATTACTAGCCTAATTGCACAAACATTTACATAGACGCTACTGCTGGAAATTATTCAAGAGATCGGGATACTAAGCATACTGATGAATCCAAAATAAAGTGTGTGATTAGTATTCTGATACTAGCAGGTGTTTATCGCTCTGGACATGTAAATCACAATGACTTATGGGATCAGACTGGTTTCGGAGTAGGTATACACGATCAGTCTACTCAGATTCCTGTTCTTATTGCATGCTCTTCGGTTTCATGACATCAGGGACTGACGGCAGAGAAGGGAACTTGATAAATTAGCCCCAATTAGGGAGATTTTGGAACTTCTTCTCTCCAACTCTGAGAATAATTATACATTTTCCAAATATTCAACTGTTGACAAGCAACTTGTTCCTTTTAGAGGTAGAGGTAGTTTTCAGGTGTACATCCAAAGCAAACCATCTAAATATGGTTTGAAAATTAAGACACTCTCCGATGCTAAGATGTGGTACACTCGTTCAATGGAAATTTTCGTTGGCAAACAACTAGAGGGGGCCATACGTAGTAAATAACTCGCCGACAGAAGTTGTAAAGAGGTTACTTCGACCTATTGAAGGGAATGGGCGTAACATAACAACTGATAATTGGTTTCACAGCATTCCTCTAGCAAGAGAACTTCATGAAAAGAAACTGACTCTAGTTGGTACACTTCGTAAGAATGAAATTGCGTATGGCTTTTAGTGCCGGGAATGTCCGAGGACTAGTTCAGCTCGCCAGATGCAGGTCTTTTGATTTGACACCCATGGGCGACCTGCGCGTCATGATGAGGATGAAATGATTAAGATGAAACATACACCCAGTCTCTGTGCCAGAAAAATTAACCATTTATGGTTACAATTCCCGACCCTGCTGAAAATCGAACCCGGGACCCCTGTGACCAAAGGCCAGCACGCTAACCATTTAGCCATGGAGCAGGACTTCGTAAGAATAAGAGGAAGTTATCAGTGGAGTTCAGGTGTGCGAACAAAGATGTAAAAAGTAGCCCATTTTGGTTTCAGGTAAACATGACTTATGTCTCGAAGAATAGACTAACAAATGCGTTGTTCTTCTATCATCAGTGCATTTTGATGATTAAATTGATACTTATACAGGAGATGAAAACAAACCTGCAATTGCAATAATGTACAATATGACTAAAACAGGAGTGGACACAGTAGATCAAATGTCTGGCACATATTCGACATCACGGAAATGCAGACGCTGGCCAGTAACAGCATTCTTCAGAATTCTTGACATTGCTATAATTTTTTTTTTTTTTTTTTTTTTTTTTTGCTAGGGGCTTTACGTCGCACCGACACAGTTAGGTCTTATGGCGACGATGGGATGGGAAAGGCCTAGGAGTTGGAAGGAAGCGGCCGTGGCCTTAATTAAGGTACAGCCCCAGCATTTGCCTGGTGTGAAAATGGGAAACCACGGAAAACCATCTTCAGGGCTGCCGATAGTGGGATTCGAACCTACTATCTCCCGGATGCAAGCTCACAGCCGCGCGCCTCTACGCGCACGGCCAACTCGCCCGGTGACATTGCTATAATTAACGCTCAGATCGTATTTTATTCAAACAACCCTGAGAAGAAATTTGTACGCCGAATGTTCCTGCGTGAACTTGGGTAGGAATTAGTGAATCCCACAATGCGTAAAAGAGTCTATACCGAAAGACTACCGAAGACCATTCGGGAAAAAGCCGCAAAACTAACTGATGCTGATGACCCCAGTAAGACGACAAACGTTCGATAACGAGCTCCGAAACAATCACGGTGTACAGTATGCCCTAGAAACAAAGATGTAATGATAAATC
Source organism: Anabrus simplex (assembly GCF_040414725.1). Lineage (NCBI taxonomy): Eukaryota > Metazoa > Arthropoda > Insecta > Orthoptera > Tettigoniidae > Anabrus > Anabrus simplex. Next base: position 94,970,305 of record NC_090275.1, on the reverse strand, counting down.
GTACCTGTCGGTAGCTCTGAAGATGGTTTTCCGTGGTTTCCCATTTTCACACCAGGCAAATGCTGGGGCTGTACCTTAATTAATTAAGGCCAAGGCCGCTTCCTTCCAACTCCTAGGCCTTTCCTATCCCACCGTCGCCATAAGACCTATATGTGTCGGTGCGACGTAAAGAAAAAAAAAAACCGTACTGTGACCGCTGTTGTAGAGTGATGTGTCCGAAACATATGAGGAATGTGTGCGAAAAATGTTACCAAGAAGTGATAAAGACTAAGTTTCTTTATTGTATTCTTACAAGTCTTTTCATCAGTCTGAAAACAGAAACATTGATTGCAATTCAAAAATATGCATTTATTAATTTGTTTTGTACTGAAATGCAGAAGAAATTGAGCAATAATTTCAATATTTTCGTATGCTTATGATTTTCACGTTTCAAATGAGTAAGCGACTCCGTGAGGGTTAAGGCGTCAAGCCTGTGTATGGTTAGAACCGCGGTTACCCGATTCAAGTCTAATTGGTGGAAAAAATTAAAACTGTCAAATTGTTGGCCGGCAGGGTAGAAGAGGTGGTGGTAGACAATTTCTAATCACTAGATTGCGTGCTAAAAGCCTCTCCGCAGTGAGGGCATATGATACTGCTGACGGCAATTCATCCGTCGGATGGGGACTTTAAAGCCTTGAGCAAACCCCTTGGTGTTATTCGTCAGGAATAGGCTGTGTCCACACCGGGTTTCACCCTCACCCTGTCTCATTATCGCCAGCATCCCACGTCCATGAGCGTCTAATAGACACACCTGCACCGTGCCAGTCGAGCATGTCCTTGAACACTAAAATAAACTTATTAGCCGAACGTATCTTTGGACACTAAAAGCCATACGATAAATAAATGAATCAGAACAATAAGTTGTATAAACACTATACTATCATACAGAGCTCAACTATTCCAGGCTAAAGACGTCTTCACCTTATTCTCTCTCTCCTCTTCTGCTGCTTTGCCGCCCTTTGCGAAATATTTGACCTCGCTTTTTTAGCGCTGCAAACCTGTTACTATTTGCTTTTGCTGTTACGATGTCTGTTACGTTATTTGCAAGTCATTTAAGAGAAAGTGACTAGATCAAAGAATAAAAGTAGGCTGAAGTTCTTATCAGTTCTTAGTGTTGCCAACTTAGCGGATTTTCCGCTAAATTTGGCGGATTAGAAGACTGACGGCGGAGAAATATATCATTTAGCGGACAGCGGACTTTTTAGCGGAATTCTAGACTTATTATAGCGGAATTTAGTGTTTTATCCATTTTACTTTTTTAAAAGTTGTACTTCAGTCTGTCTCCGAGCTATTCCGTATTTCTTGTCAGGAGCTAGCACTCACATGAGGAAAACATGTTATATGGATTTGATGTTATGAGATCATGGTATCATAAATTTGTAATGCGTGGGGAAAGAATACTTATCTCTTAGCTGACGAATGACGACAGATAATGAAACTTTGAGAGAGTAGCATTTATATTTATGCTATGAAGGAAGACCGTTTAATGAAATGGCCTGTTCTGTGTGTGGCCCTTGAGGTAGGGGATTCACCTAGTTTGCACCTGGCAGTGAAACGCCTACAAGTTTTAGCTCGCCGGCTCGCAGGCAGGGGTTAATCCCAGTGAAACTCACAGATCAGATGAGCGCAGACATTTACTTTTATTATTATTATTATTATTATTATTATTATTATTATTATTATTATTATTATTATTATTATTATTATTATTATTCCCGGCTCCATGGCTGAATGGTTAGCGTGCTGGCCTTTGGTCACAGGGGTTCCGGGTTCGATTCACGGCAGGGTCGAGAATTTTAACCATCATTGGTTAATTTCGCTGGGGCTGGGTGTATGTGTCGTCTTCATCGTCATTTCATCTTCATCACGACGCGTAGGTCGCCTACGAGAGTCAAATCAAAAGACCTGCACCTGGCGAGCTGAACATGTCCTCGGACACTCCCGGCACTAAAAGCCATACGCCATTTCATTTTATTATTATTATTATTATTATTATTATTATTATTATTATTATTATTATTATTATTATTTATTATTATTATTATTATTATTATTATTATTATTATTATTATTATTATTTATTTGAGATCGAATTTCTTGGCGGAATTTTAGCGGATTTTTGGTAGTATTTAGCGGATCTTGAAAATATAAGTTGGCAACACTGCTCATACTTATCATTTAGGATACAATTTGGATGAAACTACAGCTTGTGCTGTTAATCAGATATAACTTAACGAAGGAATATCACAGGGATATGAAGTAGGTAGGTACCGGTCAGTGGCGTATCCTGGAATCTCCACTGAGTCATGCAATAGTAACACAATGCATTAAGTAAATTTCAATTCTACTCACCCTAATTACATGTAGGTGAACTCGACCCTGCGATTCTTTTTGCGAAATTCCACGGCGACGTCACTGTATAAGTCCTCACGTGTTTTCATCTTAACAAGAAGATCTTTCTCTACAGACACCATTCCTAACGCAGAGAGACGACTTTGACTTTGAGAATTACGAACGAAAGATTTTATTCGCTTTAGGGCCGAGAAAGAGCGTTCTACAGATGATGTAGCGGGAATAGTAGTAATCAATTTGCACAACTTATAAAGCTCGGGAAGACCGCTGAGAAGACCAGTGGTCAATAGGAATGTCTGGATTTGAGCCACAGTCTTATCTTTGAAGTGTTCAGAAACGAGCATTGCCCTCAATTCGGATTTAAGTCGTACTATATCAAAATATTTTCCATAAACTTCAATCGATTTACTGAATTGCTCTTCAGGAAAATCGCCAGAAAAAATGAAAGTGTCTTACAATAAAGCATTTCAATGAAGGACAGATCTCCTAATGAACAGAAGCGATATTGTAACTGTGCTAGAATAATATCATGTATTTCCAGGTAAACCCTCATATACTCATCTTTAACCGAAAATGAAGTCTCATCTTTTATTCTCTTCCTTAGTGGATCAAATTTCTCTTCTGTTCTATCCCACATGTTACCAAATCCACTGTTTCGCATTACAGATACTTTAGTTTCTAAGGAATTCACTTCTCCGGTGCAATATGCAATGTCTAGGGCAGGGCCGAACTAGGAGATTTGTCAGGGGGGTGAGGGCAAAGATCAGTTTGCCGCCCTCCGTCCCCCGATCCCCCTCCCCCTACTACTAAAATATAGCCTAATACCTCCGTAAGCTTTTTTTTAGATGCGGCAGTTGAAATTACACACCATATGTATACTATTAAGAAGTTTCTTTTTACCGGGCGAGTTGGCCGTGCGCGGAGAGGCGCGCGGCTGTGAGCTTGCATCCGGGAGATAGTAGGTTCGAATCCCACTATCGGCAGCCCTGAAGATGGTTTTCCGTGGTTTCCCATTTTCACACCAGGCACATGCTGGGGCTGTACCTTAATTAAGGCCACGGCCGCTTCCTTCCCACTCCTAGCCCTTCCCTATCTCATCGTCGCCATAAGACCTATCTGTGTCGGTGCGACGTAAAGCCCCTAGCAAAAAAAAAAAGAAGTTTTATTTATGAAAAACACTTATATGAATACACTTAGGCCTGTACATGATTATTACAAAAAATTTGCTTGTAGTGTTACTCGATGGTAACTATGAAAAAGTTTGTTATGTATTGTACATCAGAATTGAATTCTTTGAGCCTTCTTAGCTGCAAATGTACTGATGATGTCGTCAAAGTTCATAAGGGATGCTCGTTTGTATTCGATTGATATTAGATTAGATCCTGTCCCATTGTACTTCTCATGTAGTTTTTGATGATTTTGAGTTTGCTAAAACTTCGTTCTCCAGATGGCACTGTAACTGACAACGTGCAAAACATTCTCAGTGCAGTAGTAATATTAGAGTAGCCTTCATCTAGTTTATTTTTATAAATAAGATTTAACATTTCTCTTGATTTGGCTTCCTTTAAATTTCCATCAACTGATAAAGCGTGGTGCTTGAAACTTTCTATTTCAAATTGAAATTCTTCATTGTTGAGATAAGCAATGTAGATTTTTGCCAATTATTCTGCTTTCATTTTTAGATCTTTTGTTTGCATCTCTTTAATTCGAACTCCATTCAAAAATCCAAACTTGCTGTTTATGTTGTCCAAAGCCTTAAACCTGTCACTGAGTTCCGTAATCATCTGGTCAATAACCTCTAACTTAGCCACTTGGTACACATTCTCAGTACTTGTCGGAGCTTCATCGCCACACAGCTCACCATACATTTTTTCTTTTTTCTTTGTCATTTTTCTGAGAACTCAGATGGTAGATCACTCATGCTTGCTAAGAATTTACCCTCAGTAATGGCATCAGATGGAGCAAACTCTCTGCAAGACTTCAAGAGCGTTAAAAGGCCTTGAAGGTTCCGGGCAGCCAAATCTACTGTTACATCTTTTCTTTGCAAAAACTTATTGACATGATTGATCTTCTTGAACAAAGCATGCCAAAAACATGTGAAAACGATGAATTCAAGTTTCCCAATATTTTTCAAAAGAGAGCTGGCCTCACTCTTAGTTTGAGGTGTTGAGAGATCATGGTTTTTAAGATCCTCTAGAGCAGGGATGGCGAACCTTTTCCAACTAGTGTGCCATTTTAAGTATGGTTTATTACTATCATCTGTAGACTGTGTCACTTGTTATTTTCCACTAAGGGATGTCTACAACCTACAACCCCCTCGCCCCCCCCCCGTGACTTCCTTTATAAATTCCCGATTATGTTTCATAATATCTCATTTATTTATTAATTTACAGATTCATTTATTTATTTATTATACATATATCTGGTAAATACATTTGATTGCATGTTCCGTGGGGCTGTGCCTCAATTATGGCCACGGCGGTTTCCTTCCCACTTGTACGCCAATCCCATTGTCGCCACAAGACTTATCTATGTCGGTGCGACGTAAAACAAATTGTAAAAAAATAGTTATTAGATACAAAATTCAACAGTACTAATATTGCGAATGGACTTAACTTCCTCCATTAGCTTCATCATCATTCCATGTTGTAGTTTGTATGCTCAACAATTAAACTAATTTCTCCCTCATCACATTTCCATAACGAAATCTAAAATTAAAAAAACAGCTATCCTTTTTTGTAAGGTCACTTTTTGCTTTCATCAAAACATACTGCATACATGTGGGAGTTATCCAAATTAGCTTTCAACTCCTCCGAAACTTCTTCACTCATTTTTAATATTCTATCCTTGACAGCAGCTCAGCTGACTGGCATTCCTTTAATGTGCCGGACGTCAATAAGAAACTTTGTTTCAACAACTCACCGTCAGAAATCAGTTTCCCATGCATGCTGTACTGTGCAGTGAGACAGATGGAAACAGCCGCACTGAAATTATTCCTTGGCCGAAAAGATGATACAAAAGAATTAGTTTGTTTTGTGTAATGTTCGATATTTTGTTAAACGAACTCTCTTCTTTCTTAATTTGAAATGGAACAAATATTCGAATGATCAGTCTCGAAGTTGCGCTTTACATTAAATGTGGGGGATACAATTGTTTTCGAACACAGGCAACACATCTTTTTATCAGTCCGAATTCCCTTGGCCAGAGTTCTTGAAAAATACGGTCACCACCTTTTTTAAGTTTCTGTTCTTTTCGGCACCCAAAACATGTTTGCGATGTCCGTATACAAAACCACCAGAAAACGACACTACCTCACTTGACTTTCGGACCGATCAGTGTAGCAGTGTTGCCATATTGCACGTCCGAATGGAACTGGTATTTAGATTTTCGATATTTATTTCTTACACGTGGAACTTTATATGTATTGTCTGCAGTGCAAGACGTATATATAAAATATTATGTTCATGTGGTGTGCCACCGAAATCGTGTTCGCGTGTCACCTGGTGACACGCGTGGCATAGGTTCGCCATCCCTGCTCTAGAGCCTGCACAACTTTACCGTGATGTTTATACACAGCTTCGACCGCATCTAATTTTGCAGACCATCTTGTATTGCTTTCAGGTTTCAATGTCAGTGGCACATACTTTCGGAGAACTTCCCAGCGTGAAGTTGAAGCCGCAAAGAAAGAATACATACTGTTCAAAGTTCCGAAAAAATTCTGAGCCTCAATAGTAGCACTGGCCGCATTAGCACCAACTAAACTGAGGGAGTGAGCAGCACATGGGACAAAATATGATAGCTCGTTCTCATGAAGTAGTCTGAACTGAACTCCTTTATACTTCCCGGCCATATTTGCCCCATTGTCGTAGGATTGGCCTCCACAGTTCTCTAAGTTTAGTCCATCTTTGTCTATTTTTTTTAGGATTTCTTGGCTGAGACCTTCGCCTGTTTTGTCACTAACTGGGAAAAAATCAATAAAATTTTCTTCTACCTCCGATGCATTTGTTTTGACGTAACGAACTACTTGAGTCATTTGCTCACTGTGGCTGATATCCGGAGTGCAATCAAATATTAAAGAATAGTATTTCACATCCAAAATGTCTTGTATTATCTTTTGCCTTATGTTATTGGCAATAATTTCAAGGAACTCATCTTGTATTTTATGTGAGAAATACGAGATTTGCCCTTTCTTATGCCGCTCAATATGTTGTAGAAGAGGGACATTGTAATGCAATATAAGTTCTATTGTATTCAATAACTTTCCACTGGATGGGTCGCTGAAATCAGTCTTCTTTAGTTCCTCAGAATGGACTCCCTTGCTTTGCTAGGAATAGAATAAAATCGATAATGCAGCGCAATACCACCTTCCAGTGAGACTCTTCTTGATGGATCTGGTTTTGGAGTTCTGCATCAATACCTCTCTTTCCTAAACAAGATTCCAGAGCTTTCCACGAACAAAAGCAAAGTTTGTGGTTGGATGAATTTTCATGTTCAGGCAATTTTTCACTGAGTTTTCTCCAATTAGTAAGTCCTCTTCCTTTAGCTAAGGAAGGCACTTGATTTGATGCTAAGTGTGAAAACAGCCTGCAGGGAAAACACAATATAGAGCTTTCTTACTTTCACTATAGCTTATCCATGATCTCTCTACTTTTTCTTCATTTTAAGAACTTTATAAAACCAATCTTTGGTTAAGTTACGTCCTTCTCTGCTGCTATTACTTAAATTTGGCTCAATCATATTTTCAAAGCTCATTTTTGTTATGTAACACCTTTCAGAATCTGAAAAACTCTGTGGCCATGAACCAGGGTCCCTAAAATCAAAGGAAAACTCGAACGTTTCTTGGAGACCAGTTGTAGGTTCTGGACGAGATGATAATTCAACTTGATTCGCTTCACCAGTAGGACTGAGTTTCTTCCAAAGGTCGACATGTTGTGTGCTTTCCTCTCCAGCTTCAACGTCATCTAAAATATTAAAAGCCGGGATTAAAATTCAATCAGTAATATGATATGTTACAAAATGAAGTATTGAAAAATTGTCGTAAAGTCCGATAAGACACAATTAATTCATCTCTTCCCTAATGTGCTATAATTTAATTATTGAAATAAAAATTAATATTTACTTACCTGATTTTTCTTTTCAGCCTTCATCTTCATTAAGATTAGGTGTTTAAAAAAATGCTCCTAATTTTGGTGTTTGTGACAGCACATCGCTTTCTTTCTTCCTTCTTTCTTTGGCAAGTTTTCTATACTCGGCTCCACTGAATCGTTTTCTACCATCCATAATTTGGAAGCTGATAAAAACGCAGCTCAAAGTGTACTAAACAATTCCGTTTTCCAAACGCTGATACACGGTAACACGAATAACTAACCAACACTCCGAACATTAATAACTAAACAGTAAATGCAAATAAAATAAAACAACTGTCGGTTCGTATCAACACACGCAGACAACAGTCTACGCAGGCTACATGTGTAGCCGTCGATAACGACAACGATGACTGCAGGTGTCTGTTTAGTTTATTGTTTATTGGAAGCAGAGAGGAGCATAGTGAAAAAGGTGGTGAGGTAGATGAGGTGGTCGCGCATCGCGTCAAGTTCAGACTGTTTTTGAGTCCCTGACCCCGCTGCCGAGCTCTCAGGCTACTAATGATTAATTTCAGTAGTAGGCATAACAGTATAAGACTCACTCCAGACGCATGAATTACGTTAATTCTTGTGTCGTGTCTTATAATGAAGAAAATAACTTGGTATACAGTGTCAGTGTAATAAAGTTGATGAATTGGGCAACAGAATTAAATACAATTCAACAATATTAATTGTGGTATCATTATTTTGAAAAATTGAATAACTTATTATTTTTAATAAACTTTTCAAATGTTGCCGCCCCCTGAAATCTGCCGCCCGGAGCACGTGCTCCCCCTGCCCCGCCCTAGTTCCGGGTCTGGTCTAGGGTCTTAGATTGAAGGATGATATATGTAACATCAGTCAATGAAAATATTTCATTTAAAACGTTCAGAAGAAAATTGAACTGAAATTCTGTTAACTCGCTTGCCTCATTAATTGTATTGTTATCCCAGTTCCCAGGTTCCTCCAAAATACTTTCGAAAAGCTCTTGGAGAGGAGCACAATATTCCGCGATGGTCTGTGCTAAACGGCTGGAATAGTTCCACCTTGTTGGAGCAAGTTTAGGAAACCTTTTCTTGAGGATACTGTCCAGCAGGTTAGTTCTCTTAGAAGAATTGCTAAAAAAAAATGTCGCAAAGCCACTCACCGTTGCGAAGAATATACGACATTCTTTTGTCATGAAACGGCTTGAGAGAAGACTAAATGAGGCGAGGAGCATATTTCCAAAACGTCCTTTCTCCACATTTTGAGGAAATTGACTTATGGATACATCGATAATGTCCATCTCTTTCTCCGTGGAATGGTGAAGAAATTTTTAGGCAGAATGTCGTTTTTATAAGCACAAAACACGGTTAAATATGAGTTATGTTTCCAAAAAGTCTCCTCTCCACAGCAATATGGCTGACTGTAGTGCATCATAATTATGTTTACAAAATGTCTCTTCTTCTCTGTACTGTATAACAAGGACTGCCATTTTTGTTTCAAAGTTGTCTCTTATCCTCCAATACAACTAAATATAAAGGCAATGGAAAACGAGCATTTTATGCAATTTCTGTGCAAATATGTTGATAATTGTGTAGTGGTAACATTGTTTCATGACTATGAGATTAGGAAAACAATTGAACTACAGGTTATGGTCAACGAGCTCTAGCTTATGGTGTAATAATACATTCGAGTCTTTGTACTTTCTGGACGATAACACATGAGTCCAACCACACCTTTCAAGAAGAAGAAGAAGAAGAAGAAGAAGAAGAAGAGTCTTTGTACTTCGTGTGCGCTTTTTGCTAAATTATTGTACTTTTACGCATATTGTTTGGTATGTTTAATAAGGTTGGACATACTTTTTGTCAGGTGTTTACTGTTACATTCGTTTCCACGCAAATAATGGTAGAAATACAGTCAAATGAAGATAGTGTGAAAAACAGTGTAGAAAAGGGAGAAAACGTACGGTACTAGGAATGAGGAGGAGTGGAGGAAAAATGTTAAGAAACGAAAACTCTATGCTCAGAAGAGACTACCACAGATTCCGAAGTGTACGCAAGTCAGCAGTGTTTTGAAAGTGTAAAGAGTTATCTATGCAGGATATTCAAATGTATTTCCAAAACGTCTCTTATCCTTTTTATATTTCCAAAATGTCCCTTCTCCAACTCATTTTCATTAATATCTAATTAACGGTATGGTATTAAATGCATTTTTTTGATTGTGGGAAATTATGGAATGTATAACAATTAGCTAGAATATTGTTTGACAGAGTCAAACTCAAAATTACATTTTCTATTCGTTTTTTCTCCTTTCTGTAAACTAGAAGCTGCTGGAGAAAGGACGTTTTGGAAATATGCTCCCCAAATTAAGCTTATGAGCGTAGCAGTGGGTGAATACAGCCTCAGGAACTACTTTTAATTTAGCTTGCATACCATTCAGCTGACCTGCAAGCACCACCGCTCCATCGATATAGTCTGCGCAGCTAATTTTTCGCGGCAGTTAAAAGTTATCCGGTCACTCAATCGCAAGTCTCACCAATGCATTCGCTGTCCTATCAGAACTCACGTTATAGAAACCAACAAATCTTTCAACATCATCACCATTATGAACGTATCTGAGGACAATAGATAACTGTGAAAAGTTCGAAACATCAGAAGTCTCATCAATCATAATTCCTACGAATTTAGCTTCCCCAACCTGAATCTTTATTTCAGCGGTCATTACGATGCAGATGCTTTGAATTAAATCGTTCTGAAATGAAATGGCGTATGGCTTTTAGTACCGGGAGTGTCCGAGGACAAGTTTGGTTCGCCAGGTGCAGGTCTTTTGAATTGACACCCGTGGGTGACCTGCGCATCGTGATGAGAATGAAATACACCCAGCCCTCGTGCCAGCGAAATTCACCATTTATGGTTAAAATTCTCGACCTTGCCGGGAATCGAACCCGGGACCCCTGTGACCAAAGGCCAGCACGCTAACCATTTAGCCATGGAGCCGGACAAATCGTTCTGAATGAGTGGAAGCAGTCCTGTAAATGCACTCGCTTTTGTGAAGTGACTAATTTTTCATCAAACTCGGCTAGCAATTTAATTAGTTCTATGTAATTCCCTCTGTTGTTGGATTCACTAGCCTCATTGTGCCCACGGAATGGTAACTGTTGCTTCCCCAAAAAGCATGTCACCTCAATCAGCCGTTTCAGAATTTTCCTGATTTTCTTAACGGCTTCGTTGTGCCTTAAACCATTTTCCTGCTTCTGCTTATCCAACTGCAAATCTATCCTAGTTTTACCAAAGGTACCTAAGGATATCCATGCGTGGATATGACAATCGTTTCTTTATGTTCCAAGGGGAATTTTCAGTAACAAACAATAAGCGAGGCCAACAGAATAATTTGTATAGTGACTCAGAGCCAGAGAGCCAAACAGTTTTACTGTAAGTTTCTGGATTGAACGTGCGAACACAATTCTTGAAAATGAAAACCTACAACCTGCTTTCCAGTCATTGACCGGGTCAGGGATGTAATAAAAAGTAAACTCGTGTCCTCATCCCGAGGCGATACACTAACCGTTACGCTACAGAGGCGGACAGGGATGTAATGAATGAAACATATATAGGCTGTTATTACAATGGGGTCGCCACTACCAAGGTGATTTATTAATGAGTGATAAATGCTATGAAATGATAATGGAGAGTGTTGCTGGAATGAAAGATGACAGGCAAAACCGGAGTACCCGGAGAAAAACCTGTCCCGCCTCCGCTTTGTCCAGCACAAATCTCACATGGAGTCACCGGGATTGGAACCACGGTATCCAGCGGTGAGAGGCCGACGCGCTGCCGTCTGAACCACGGAGGCTACTGCAGTTCTTGTTTTCTGTTTTTAAATTTTTTATTTAAATTTATTTAAATTTTGCGGGGGAAGTATTGGAATCTTTTCATCAAACGAACGGCCAGTAAATGGCTTTTCAAACAGATTTACAATTACGGTATATCCGTTTTAGACTCATCCATCGTTAATACCGCACATGCAGAGGATATAAAAAACGCCAAAAACGACGAATAGCACAGGGACAGCACACATATAATGAACTCACTAATCAGCAAAATACAATGAATGAACTCACTAGTCAGCCACAACTCAAGCACTGGAGGTAAGTCACCCCAGTGGCATTTGTCAGTTTCGTCAGGTTGGGTTCTCGCTAGGGGGTAATCCGTTCGCAGTAAACTTGGACATTCCGACTTTCTCCAAATTGCTAACAGATGGCACTTGTATGGGGTGACAAAGTGTGACCAAGTTTCAATTGCAGCGACATCATTCGGAGGGTTTCAGAACTATGCCACCGAATGCGATTTTAAGATTGAATGCCTTACATCCTTAACTCCTCCGTTTGCTGTCTCTTTCTTTCAAGAATGGAATAGATGGTGAGACTACACCAGTACCACACGTAGTCAAGCAACGGAACTAGTACAGTTACGCGGAACTTTCGAACTTCTGACAGATGAAATCGTTAATATTTGACTTGAAACAATCTAAAATCATACTTCAGACAGTTCTTTGCGTTATCGTAACGCATGCAATGAATGCCTTGCATTCAAGGAGAATACGCCCCTGGTACCGGTACTATGATTGTCTTTCCGCCTGAGAAATACTCCACAACTTTTCTACCACAACATACACGACCGGATCACACATACAGTTAGGGTTAGAGGGCAGGACGAATAGAAATGTAACCCATTTCAGTTCGTCCTGGTGTGATCTTTATGGTTAATAAACTTTTAAAAACATATCAGATGTAAGGCTTTTCAGGCGTTGTTAACTAACTTCCTTCAACATTGTGTCCGCACCAAAATAGCTGTCTTGTGAGGTTACAATGGATAGGGTCAGGAAGAAGAAAATTGTTACTTAGTGTGGCATAGAAAAATATCGGGAAGGCGTTTAGAATTATGTTTGAAGAGAACACTTATGTCGGAACTTTTAATTCATGATGCAGCAGGCTTTCAAAATTTTCTTGAGAATGCCCCCACATGACTTTCAGTTCTTGTTGACAGTAATGGGGCCTGAAATTGCAAGAAATGATACCGTACAGGTTATCGGAAAGCCGGCTCCAATAACGACAGGCTATTTTTTTAAAAATAGGTATAACTTAAGATTCCTATTCTAGTGATGTGCTTGAGCCCGGCTCGAGCTGCTCGAACAGATGACGTCAGAGTTCGAGCAAGTTCGAGCTTTGCTCGAGCTTTTGTACGTGCCGCATTCTAGCGCCTTGCTGTTACTAACACCCAGCAAACTTGAGAAGGATATATAAGAGTATTATGATGGACAGTACCGGTTCGCCCTCTTTACTGTTACTTCCGTGTCTTTTGTACATAATATAATTTCGACCCATACCTACATATTGGAGACAATAAAAATGCGTGTTTGTGCGATGATTTGTTACAAATGTCTCCATCCGAATAAACCAACTGTCTACTAAAATGAGTTGTTTGGGCCGTATAAATACAGAAAAAGGAAACCATTAAACGTGTCGTAATAGTTACATACTTGAATGGTTATAAGACTTAAAATGACCGGGCGAGTTGGCCGTGCGCGTAGAGGCGCGCGGCTGTGAGCTTGCATCCGGGAGATAGTAGGTTCGAATCCCACTATCGGCAGCCCTGAAGATGGTTTTCCGTGGTTTCCCATTTTCACACCAGGCAAATGCTGGGGCTGTACCTTAATTAAGGCCACGGCCGCTTCCTTCCAACTCCTAGGCCTTTCCTTTCCCATCGTCGCCATAAGACCTATCTGTGTCGGTGCGACGTAAAGCCCCTAGCAAAAGAAAAAAAAAAGACTTAAAATGTATGATATTTTATCTTCAGTTGTTGACACATTTCTCGCTCGGCTGCATGGCTCAATGGCTAGCGTGTTGGCTTTTGGTCACAAGGGTCCCGGGTTCGATACCCGGCAGGGTCAGGGTTTTTAACACCATAAGATGTTGTCTTGTTTTATTTGTTCCAGATGGGCTCCAAAACTACTGGACCGATTGACCTGAATTATGGTAAAGGATACAGCTTGAAATCTCGAGTCACTTTTGATTTTCATATATACTTCAGCCAATCAGACAGTAACATTGCTGCATAATAATATTTATACATGTATTTGTGTACACGATTGATGAGATGTCAATCCACCGAGCTCGATAGCTGCAGTTGCTTAAGTGCGGCCAGTATCCAGTATTCCGGAGATAGTAGGTTCGAACCCCACTGTCGGCTGCCCTGAAAATGGTTTTCCGTGATTTCCCATTTTCACACCAGGCCAATTCTGGGGCTGTACCTTCATTAAAGCCACGGACGCTTCCTTCCCACTCCTAGCCCTTTACTGTCCCATCGTCGGTGCGACGTAAAGCAACTAGCAAAAAAGAGAAATGTCAATCCTTTCTTACTCAAATTCTTCTATACGAGCAAAAAAAAGGTGATTCTCTCCCAAGGAGTGGATTCAAACCACCGAACATTGAGGACAGAAGGAGAATATCGCCTGCCGCGCTGCACAGCTGTCTTAGCCGCCCAAAGCATGACATTGTAACAATAATATTACTGTATTCATAATTTTGCACGGCCTAGAAAGCCAAGAATAACAGCCGAGAGGATCTGTAGTGCTGACCGCACGACACCTCGTAATCTGCAGACATTCGGCCTGAGCAGCGGTCGCTTGGTAGGCCATGGCCTTTCGGGGCTGTTGCGCCATGGGGTTTGGTTCGGTTTTTATTCATAATGTTGCGCCAAACGTACAGTTGTTACAAGGCATACAAGTACTGCCTTGGGAGGAAATACTTCTGTTAATACGCGTGGAATATTACGGATACATGCTTTGTCCTTTTCGTTGCATATTATCATAATCTAAGCCTTCTAATTTTGTGGGCAATCTTTATTCCCCATAAGATATACGTCTATGACTGAACGTAGTAATATGTGAAAGCACGCACCTTCGTTATCAGTAGTGATGGGCAAACGATACCCGTGTTCGAGTAGGATCGAGCCGACCCGATTATCGCCGAGGTTCGAGCCTGTTCGAAGCAAGCTCGTGCAGTTACGTGACCGAAGGCGCAGTTGACTCGGGCTACAGCTAGTGATGGGCGAACGATACCCGTGTTCGAGCAGGATCGAGCCGACCCGATATGCGCCGAGGTTCGAGCCTGTTCGAAACAAGCTCGTGCAGTCATGTGACCGAAGGTGCAGTTGACTCGGGCTACAGCTAGTGATGGGCGAACGATACCCGGGTTCGAGCCTGTTCGAAGCAAGCTCGAGCAGCCATCACGTGACCGAAGGTGCAGTTGACTCGGGCTACAGCTAGTGATGGGCGAACGATATCCGGGTTCGAGCCTGTTCGAAGCAAGCTCGTGCAGTGACGTGATCGAAGGCGCAGTTGACTCGGGCTACAGCTAGTGATGGGCGAACGATACCCGTGTTCGAGCAGGATCAAGCTGACCAGATACGCGCCGAGGTTCGAGCAGCCATCACGTGACCGAAGGCGCAGTTGACTCGGGCTACAGCTGGTGATGGGCGAACGATACCCGTGTTCGAGCAGACCCGATCCGCGCCGAGGTTCGAGCCTGTTCGAAGCAAGCTCGTGCAGTCACGTGACCGAAGGTGCAGTTGACTCGGGCTACAGCTAGTGATGGGTGAACGATACCCGTGTTCGAGCAGGATCGAGCCGACCCGATCCGCGCCGAGGTTCGAGCCTGTTCGAAGCAAGCTCGAGCAGCCATCACGTGACCGAAGGCGCAGTTGACTCCGGCTACAGCTAGTGATGGGCGAACGATACCCGTGTTCGAGCAGGTTCGAACCGACCCGATCCGCGCCGAGGTTCGAGCCTGTTCGAAGCAAGCTCGAGCAGCCATCACGTGACCGAAGGCGCAGTTGACTCGGGCTACAGCTAGTGATGAGCGAACGATATCCGTGTTCGAGCAGGATCGAGCCGACCCGATCCGCGCCGAGGTTCGAGCCTGTTCGAAGCAAGCTCGAGCAGCCATCACGTGACCGAAGGCGCAGTTGACTCGGGCTACAGCTAGTAATGGGCGAACGATACCCGTGTTCGAGCAGGATCGAGCCGACCCGATACGCGTCGAGGTTCGAGCCTGTTCGAAGCAAGCTCGTGCAGTCACGTGACCGAAGGTGCAGTTGACTCGGGCTACAGCTAGTGATGGGCAAACGATACCCGTGTTCGAACAGGATCGAGCCGACCCAATACGCGCCGAGGTTCGAGCCTGTTCGGTCACGTGACTGCTCGAGCTGCTTCGAACAGGCTCGAACCTCGGCGCGTATCGGGTCGGCCTGATCCCGCTCGAACGCGGGTATCGTTTGCCCATCACTAGCTCAAATACGTCAACCTCGTGTCGGTAGATTCAATGGTACGCAAAAGAACTCCTGCGGGACTAACTTCCGGCACCTTGGCGTGTCCGAAAACCGTAAAAGTTGTTACTGGGACGTAAAGCCAAGAAAATTATTATTCTTTCTTGGCCCTTATATTTTTCTAGCCCGATATCCCCAGCGCTTTAAAGCGAGGATGTAAGGGGTGTTTATTTCCCTTTTGGGGCCATGACCATAGAAGTAAAGAACTCCATTGTTCGTTATTGGCTTTATAGCCCACTCGCTATTTTTTCGGTTTTCGGCATCGTTTTCTTTAATTGCCCATCTTCTTCTTCGTCTTAATCTGTTTACCGTCCAAAGTCCGTTGTTCCCTCGGATTCGGCGAGGGATCCTACCTCCACAGCCTCAAGGGCAGTGTCCTGGAGCTTCAGACTCTGGGTCGGGGGATACAACTGGGGAGGATGACCACTACCTTGCCCAGGCGGCCTCTCCTGTTATGCTGAACAGGGACTCTGTGGGAGGATAGGAAGATTGGAAGGGATAGACAAGGAGGAGGGAAGGAAGCGGCCGTGCCCGTAAGTTAGGTACCAGCACGGCAATAGCCTGGGGGAGAAGTGGGAAACCACGGAAAACCACTTCGAGGATGACTGAGGTGGGAATCCAACCCACCTCTACTCAGTTGACATTCAGAGGCTGAGTGGACCCCGTTCCAGCCCTCGCACCACTTTTCAAATTTCATGGCAGAGCCGGGAATCGAACCCGGGCCTCCGGGGGTGGCAGCTAATCACACTAACCACTACACCACAGAGGCGGACATAATAATGTATTACTGGAAGATAGTGGGTTCGAGCCCCACTGTCGGCAGCCCTGAAGATGTTTTTCC